>NC_091750.1:45332088-45514588 GCF_043380555.1 Nothobranchius furzeri | reverse complement strand
AAACTCACGCTCCTCTGGTAAAGGGACTGAATGGCCCTTAACAGAAAGCCACCCACCCCATACTCCTGGAGCGTCCCCCACAGGGTGCCCCTGGGGACACGGTCATAAGCCTTCTCCAAATCCACAAAGCACATGTGGATTTGTTGGGCAAACTCCCATGCCCCCTCCATCACCCTTGCAAGGGTATAGAGCTGGTCCACAGTTCCACAGCCAGGACGAAAACCACATTGCTCCTCCTCTATCTGAGATTCAACTATCGATCGGACCCTCCTCTCCAGTACCTTGGCGTAGACCTTTCCAGGGAGGCTGAGGAGTGTGATCCCCCTATAGTTGGAACACACCCTCAGGTCACCCTTCTTAAAGATGGGGACCACCATCCCGGTCTGCCACTCCCTAGGAACTGCCCCCGATGACCACGCAATGTTGTAGAGACGTGTCAACCATGACAGCCCTACAACATCCATAGCCTTGAGATACCCAGGACGAACCTCATCCGCCCCCGGGGCTCCGCCGCTGTGTAGTTGTTTGACTACCTCAGCAACTTCTGCCCCCGAGATCGGACAGTCCATCCCCAGGCCTCCCAGCTCTGGTTCCTCCTCGGAATGCGCATTGGTGGGATTGAGGAGCTCCTCAAAGTATTCCTTCCACCGTCCGACTATAGCCTCAGTTGACGTCAGCAGGTCCCCATCCCCACTGTAAACAGTGTGAGCGAGTTGCTGCCTTCCTCTCCTGAGGCGCCGGACAGTTTGCCAGAACCTCTTTGGAGCCGATCGATAGTCTTTCTCCATGGCCTCACCAAACTCCTCCCACGCCCGAGATTTTGCCTCGGCAACTGCCACTGCTGCACCCCGCTTGGCTATCCGGTACCTGTCTGCTGCCTCCGGAGACCCACAGACCAGCCACGCCCTGTAGGCCTCCTTCTTCAGCCTGATGGCTCCCCGAACCTCTGGTGTCCACCAGCGGGTACGGGGGTTGCCACCACGACTGGCACCGGCCACCTTACGACCACAGCTAGCAACAGCCGCCTCGACAATCGCAGAGTGGAACAAGGCCCACTCGGACTCAATGTCCCCCACTGCTCTCGGGACACGATCAAAGCTCTGCCGGAGGTGGGAGTTGAAGACCGTCTTGACAGGTTCTTCTGCCAGGCGTTCCCAGCAGACCCTCACTATGTGTTTGGGTCTGCCAGGTCTATGCGGCATGTTCCCTTGCCATCTGATCCAACTCACCACCAGGTGGTGATCAGTTGACAGCTCCGCCCCTCTCTTCACTCGGGTGTCCAAAACATACGGCCGCAGGTCAGATGATACGACTACAAAATCTATCATCGACCTGTGACCTAGGCTGCCCTGGTACCAAGTGTACCAGTGGGCATCCTTATGTTCGAACATGGTGTTCGTTATGGCCAAACTGCGGCTTGCACAGAAGTCCAATAACAAAACACCGCTCGAGTTCAGATTAGGTGGGCCGTTCCTCCCAATCACACCCCTCCAGGTCAAGCTGTCATTGCCCACGTGAGCATTGAAGTCCCCCAGCAGGACAATGGAGTCCCCTGATGGAGCACTATCTAGCACTCATCCCAGGGACTCCAAAAAGGGTGGGTACTCTGAAATGATATTTGGCCCATAAGCACAAACAACAGTCAGGACCCGTTCCCCGACCCGAAGGCGCAAGGAAGCTACCCTCTTGTCCCCCGGGGTAAACCCCAACACACAGGCAGAGAGTCTCGGGGCTAACAAAAAGCCAACCCCAGCCCTCCGCCTCTCACCCGGAGCAACTCCAGCAAAGGAGAGTGTCCAACCCCTCTCCAGGTCTCGGGTTCCAGAGCCAATGCAATGTGTCGAGGTGAGTCCGACTATATCTAGCCGGTACCGCTCAACCTCTGCCACAAGCTCCGGCTCCTTCCCCGCCAGCGAGGTGACGTTCCATGTCCCAAAAACTAGTTTTCTTGTCCGGGGATTGGACCGCCAAGGCTCCCGCCTTGGTCTGCGACCCGATTCGCATTGCACCGGACCCTTCATGTTCCTCCTGCGGGTGCTGGGTCCACAGTTGGACGAGCCCATGTATCCGGTTCGGGCTGGGCCCGGCCGGGCCCCATAGGCGAAAGCCCGGCCACCAGGTGCTCGCTCACGGGCCCCAACCCCAGGCCTGGCTCCAGGGTGGGACCCCGGTAACGCTCCGGGCCGGGTACTCCGACTCTTCGTTTTAACCGCCATGAAAGATCCTTCGAACCGTTCTTTGTCTCACCCTTCACCTAAGACCAATTTGTCATGGGAGACCCTACCAGGGGCACTAAGTGCCCCAGACAACATAGCTCCTAGGATCATTAGGGCACTCAAACTCCTCCACCACGATAAGGCGACGGTTCAAGGAGGAGGTAATAAAATAGTGACACTAAAATTATACAAATGATTCCTTATGAAAGGAAGCTCATTAGAGAGCAGTGCAGACAGACTTACTACATGCTGCAGCTGTTTTTGTAGGCCAGCTGCTGCTGAATTTGGGGAAAGTTATTCTGCACACATCCAGATCAGATGGTCGATTACAGAAAATAATGTAATTCAATAATTTCTAAACAGACTGAACAAGTAAAACATCAAATAAATCACTCTGCTGTCATCAGACGGAGTGATTCAGGGGGTGAGGTGTTCTTAATGATGAGGGTGGCTGAGGTGTGTCATCACTCACTTTGGTCTGGTCCAGACCGTCTCTTTACTGGTGAGTCTCCTTCCTCAGTAGGTGGCGTGAAACGCCAACATCTGAACGTTCTGTGTTCCTTAGAGGAGAAGAAAAGTAACATTTGCAAGCTGGCTAAATTATTTTTTACTAGCATCTCAAGGCCTTGGAGAAGCAGATCTTCACTTACCTAAACATCAGACCAGTTTGTCCCAGCTGAGCTCATCAGGGCGTTAGTCTGACAGCCTGTCAGTGAAACACGGCTCCAGCCTTCTGGATGTGGACTCTACAAAGCAAAGGAACATTTTTACTTTGTTTTAATTATTTTACAGCCAATTTGATCAGCTTTCCGACGCTCACGCTCATACAGACGGTGAGCTTTGCTGCGTCTGTGTTATGATTCGCCCCTTTTTGTGCTCGTGTTTAACTTTTTCTCTGTTGTTTTTGTTCAGGTCAGCTGCAGCTCCTCTCAGGAATCCTCCCCTTCCCTGTGAGCCTCCTGGAGTGCTGCAGCTGAACCACATCATCTTGATTGCCCCTCACCCTATTTCAGGCCACTGCTGCCAGTCATCAGTGTGGAGTTGTCTTTGCTGAGTTGTACATGTATGGATTGAGTTTGGTTTTGGTTTTTGGTTCCCACAGTCAGTGGAGGAAGTTTTGTTTATTAAATCTTTTTGAACTCTGGATAAAGGATCTTTATTCCTGCAAATGGGTTACTGCAGAGGCAAACCGTGACATTACAACTCCACCAAGATGTCTGACCCAGCAGGAAGAACCCAGAGACAAGACCCTTCCTTACCTGCCTCTGGTGAGGGTGCTGCAGGAGAAGCCAGCCTTCCTGTTCTGACCCAGGAGCTCCGCAGCTGCATGTCAGGGTTGCAGCAGTTGCATGGACGTGTAGCCAGACTGGAGCAAGCGCCTGCTCCCCCTCGACAGGTTCGTTTGGGTCGTCCTGAAACTTTTTCTGGTACCGCAGAGGATTGTCGACCATTCCTCACCTCCTGCCGGCTCCATTTTGACTTTAATCCAAGCGAATTCCCCTCGGAGCAGAGCAAGGTGGCTTTTGCCTTGAGTTTCCTGACGGGCAGAGCCAAGAGGTGGGGGCTGGCTGAGTGGGATCGTGGAGCGGAGGTGGTTCGTTCCTTCCGGGCCTTTTCCACTCAACTCCTCGTGGTGTTTGATCCCTCAACACCGCACCGCGCGGCTGCTTCTGAGCTGCTCCGGCTCAAACAAGGAGACGACAGCGTGGCGTCCTATGCAGTACAGTTCCGGACGCTGGCGGCAAGCTCCCGCTGGCCTGATGATGCACTGGTCGACGTCTTCCTTCAGGGGCTCTCCAGCGAGCTCAAGGACGAGCTAGCCGCGAGGGAGGTTCCTGAGGAGCTGGAGGATCTTATCGATCTGGCTGTACGCATCGATCGGCGGAGGATGGAGCGCCTTCATGATGAGCTCCGCCCACTGACTTCTTCACCTCGTCCTCACCCGATTTCTGTGAGTGTTTCTCACCTGGGCAGTGACGTCCCGCCCTCGGAGCCCATGCAGCTAGCGGGTCGGGTGTCATCCTTTTCTCCGCCCTCACGACCGCCCACCAGTGTGCGGTTGACATATGGGACGAGACACGGTGAATATGACACCCTTATTGACTCCGGCTCTGATGGGGATCTGATGTCCCAGGCAGTGGTAAGCGAACTTTTGATTCCAGTCGAGGAGGTGTTTCCTGCATTGTCCATCCATGCTGTAAACGGTTCCCTTATCCACAAGGTGACTGCACGCACTGTTCCTGTCACTGTGACGGTCTCTGGGAACCACACAGAGCGGATGTGTTTTTTTGTGGTTGACTCTTTAGTGCCTCCTGTGATCCTGGGTTACCCCTGGCTAAGCAAACACTGTCCCCATATTGACTGGGTTTCTGGCCGCGTGTTGACGTGGAGTCCTTTTTGTTTATTGAACTGTTTGTCTGCTGCTCCTGTTCGCCCTGTTTCTAGCCAGCCTCCCTTGGAACCACCTGACATCAGTAATGTTCCCCCCGAATATACAGACTTGGCTGCGGTGTTCAGTAAGGTTCGTGCTAAGAACCTGCCCCCTCACCGTCCTTACGACTGTGCTGTGGACCTCCTTCCTGGTGCTCAACCTCCTAAAGGCCGTCTCTATCCTCTGTCCATCCCTGAGACAACAGCCATGGAGGAATACATTCAGGAGGGCTTACAGGCAGGCATTATTCGGCCATCCTCATCACCTGCGGGGGCAGGGTTTTTCTTTGTGGGCAAGAAGGATGGGGGTTTACGGCCGTGTATTGACTACAGGGGTCTGAATAGCGTCACGGTTCGTAACACTTACCCCCTGCCTCTCTTGCAGTCTGCCTTTGACCAGATTAGAGGGGCTCGGGTGTTCACTAAGCTGGATCTACGGAACGCTTATCATCTGGTGCGCATACGGGAGGGGGATGAGTGGAAAACTGCCTTCAACACCCCGTGCGGCCATTTTGAATACCTGGTGATGCCTTTTGGACTGACAAACGCACCAGCTGTGTTTCAGTGTTTTATTAATGATGTGTTGAAGGACATGATTAACAGATTTGTGTACGTCTATCTGGATGACATTTTAATTTTCTCCCCAGACCGTAAAACACATGTGCAGCACGTCAGGGCCGTTCTGCAGCGCCTACTTGAGAACCAGCTTTTCTGTAAGGCTGAAAAGTGTGAGTTTCACACCACCAAGACTAAGTTCTTGGGGCATGTGATCACGCCTGGAGAGGTACAGATGGACAGTGACAAGGTCAAAGCGGTTCTCGAGTGGCCTACACCTACTGGTCGGAAGCAGCTTCAACGCTTCCTGGGGTTCGCCAACTTCTACAGGCGCTGCATCAGAGGTTTCAGTGGCGTGGCTGCACCCCTCCACAGACTCACCTCGGCTAAGGTACGTTTTGTCTGGGACACTGCTGCCGACATGGCCTTTGCCGAGCTCAAAAGACGGTTCTCTGCGGCCCCTATCCTGACCCAGCCTGACACCTCCAAGCAATTCATTGTGGAGGTTGATGCGTCTGAGTCAGGGGTGGGTGCTGTGCTGTCACAGAGAGCGTCTGATAATAAAGTACATCCCTGCGCGTATTTCTCCTGCAAGCTCACTCCTGCAGAGAGAAATTACGACATAGGGAACAGAGAGTTGCTAGCTGTTAAGCTAGCACTCGAAGAATGGCGCCACTGGTTGGAGGGTGCTGAGCAGCCGTTTTTGGTGTGGACCGACCATAAGAACTTGGAGTATGTACGGACTGCCAAGCGCCTTAACCCCCGCCAAGCACGGTGGGCTCTGTTTTTTGACAGGTTTAACTTCAACCTCTCCTTCCGTCCGGGCAGTAAGAACATTAAACCTGATGCCCTGTCCCGCCAGTACCAGCAGGAGGGTGAGGCTTTGGAGTCAGAGTCCACGTTCATCGTGCCGCCCAACTTGGTCCTTGGGGTCTCTCGTTGGTCCTTGGAGCGCAGAATCAATGCTGCAGTCCGAGACCCCACTACCATTCCGTCTGGATGCCCCCCGCACTGTTTGTTTGTTCCCCCAGGTTTTCGCCCGGCGGTGTTGAAATGGGGGCATTCATCACGCCTGGCCTGCCATCCTGGGGTAACCAGGACTGCCTTCCTGGTAGCGCAGCGGTTCTGGTGGCCTACGGTGTCGTCTGACGTTCGAGCTTTTGTCTCCTCTTGCCCAGTGTGTGCCAGCGTCAAGTCACCCAGAACTCCTCCGGCTGGACTCCTGCAACCTCTACCTGTTCCCTCCAGACCTTGGTCCCACATTGCAATGGACTTCATCACTGGACTACCCAACTCTAAGGGTAAGACTGTGATCCTGACTGTAGTGGACAGGTTTTCAAAGATGGTGCATGCTATACCCCTGCAGAGATTGCCATCGGCTCAGCAACTGGCGGAGGTGGTGGTGCGGCATGTTTTTCGGCTGCACGGACTTCCGGAGAACATCACCTTGGATCGAGGACCCCAGTTTGTTGCAGCTTTTTGGAAGGAGTTCTGCAGACTCCTTGGAATAACGGTCAGTCTGAGCTCTGGTTTCCACCCTCAGACAAATGGTCAAGTAGAGCGCTTTAACCAGGATCTGGAGACCACCCTGCGTGCTATGTGCCTGAAGAACCCCCAGACTTGGTCCTCTCAACTCCCCTGGGCTGAGTATTCGCACAACACCCTGGTTAATTCTACTGGCTTCTCCCCCTTCCAGGCTGCCTACGGGTACCAACCACCTCTCTTCCCCCATCAGGAGAGGTCGGCTTCCACCTCCGGTCCTGCAGCATTCGTGAGGCGCTGCCGTCGTACATGGACTGAGTACCGTTCCCGACTGGTTCGGAACCAGGAACGGTTCACCTCCGTGGCTAACCGCCGGAGGTCTGCTGCTCCGGAGTACAAGGTGGGTGACAGGGTTTGGCTCTCTTCGGCTGATCTGCCACTGAAGGGGGGTGCCAGGAAGATGCAGCCCCGATTCATCGGACCCTTCCCCATCACCAAGGTCATCAACCCAGTAGCCGTCAGGTTGGAGCTCCCTCGGGCACTGAGAGTCCACCCTGTGTTCCATGTGAGCAAGCTGAAGCCTGAGAGACTCTGTCCCCTGCAGACGCCACCTGCGGTCCCTCCAGCTCCCCGCATTGTGGATGGCGGACCTGTCTACAGCGTGAATAAGCTCTTGGCCTCGAGGAGAGTGGGCAGGGGCGTCCAATACCTCGTGGACTGGGTGGGTTATGGCCCGGCGGACAGGCAATGGGTCCCAGAACGCCACATCCTCAGCCGTGATCTGATCGATCAGTTTCACCGGGAACACCCCACCCAGCCGAGACGTCCGTCTGGGAGCCGGACTTTGTGAGGGGGGTTATGTTATGATTCGCCCCTTTTTGTGCTCGTGTTTAACTTTTTCTCTGTTGTTTTTGTTCAGGTCAGCTGCAGCTCCTCTCAGGAATCCTCCCCTTCCCTGTGAGCCTCCTGGAGTGCTGCAGCTGAACCACATCATCTTGATTGCCCCTCACCCTATTTCAGGCCACTGCTGCCAGTCATCAGTGTGGAGTTGTCTTTGCTGAGTTGTACATGTATGGATTGAGTTTGGTTTTGGTTTTTGGTTCCCACAGTCAGTGGAGGAAGTTTTGTTTATTAAATCTTTTTGAACTCTGGATAAAGGATCTTTATTCCTGCAAATGGGTTACTGCAGAGGCAAACCGTGACAGTCTGACTGATGCAGTTAGTTTTTATATCTGCAGTGAGACAAAAAACTAACCTCACTCCACTCAGAGATTGTTCTTTAAAACTCTATTAAATCCACTGTGTTGACGCACTTTAATGACTTTGTCACGCTGCATTTTAGCTGATATGGGACTTTTATTTACTGGATGCTAAGATTACATCACACTCATGTAGAATAACACACAGGCTCTCTGCTGTTACAATCAGTGGGAGGTTATCATCTGGTGTAAAAGAAGGCGTTGATCAGAAATCACGTTTTATTCCACGAAAATCAGCCAAATCCACATTAATCTGGGTGCTAACTTTACTAGCATACTGTGCTAGCGATAGCAAGCCGGATGCTAACGCTTTAGTGCTGCTAATGCCCGTAAATCTAAAGTAAAGTTTGTCGACATTTTAGAGTGATATGAAGCTTACCGCTCTGCTGCTGTGTCCCGTCGCTGCCAAATTCAGATGGAAATGACTCCTTTTAGATAGATGAAGCCCTCAGTACTTAGCCACTAGCCTGGAGACAGAACGAACGAACCACGCGCGTGCGCACGCATGCACGCACGCACGCACGCACGCACACACACACACACACACACACACACACACACACACACACACACACAAACAAACGCAAACACACTACTTTTTCTTCTGTGTTTTTTTAGCAGTAGTGTCATCAGCTCCTGGGTTTAAATACTGCCACACCACCCTTCCTTAAAACGAGGAACAGTTTTGAGCTGTGTGTGGCTAAAATAACCAGACATTCTGCATTTTTCCAATAGGACTACAAAAAATCTTAGCGAGAAGAAAAAATGGCGGATTGGCTCTGTGTTTAGCCGAGGGCCATTACCATAGGTAGTAGTTATCCTGACGAAATAAATTACTGATGTAATAGATAATGTGAAAAACTGAACGGGTGGACAAATATGCCCAAAACTTAATTATTAAATATCTAAATAGCAACTCCAGTGAATAATATAAGCCTTTTTGCTCACTTAGACACTTAAAATGTGAAACACACTGTGTTAATGGATAAAAAAGTGGGTTTTTCATGTTATGTCTCCTTTAAAGATGTAATTTCAGCACCATGGACAGCGCCGGAGGCGCTTATCCAACGTAAGTAACATTCTTAGGCCATGCTCTACACTTATGCTTGGTTGTTCTTCCCGTTACTGTTCATTTTCTTAATTTTCAAAGTGAGTTAGGTTTATAACTAGTCAGAAACCAGATCGATTTAAAAATTTGCAGCCACCGTGTGTGGATATTGTTGATAGTCAGCAGGTGTCGCTCTTTAGGATGCCTGTTTCAGTCAGCATCCGCATTCATTCTGCAACTTAAACCGAATGTTGGATAACTTTATCAGTGACAATTAAATGTGATGTAGACATCAGCAGGGACGTCATCATGAGTAAACATTAGTTACATTTTCTCTAAAGTCTTTACTGAAAGCTCTGTTCTGGTGATGCAGCTGATTTAGAAGACTGCAGCGGTTCATCAACATGAGTTCTTCCTTTGAGCTGGAAATGTGACTCTAATGCAGCCCAGAGAGGCTAAACTCATTCACAAAATTCTACTGAAGACTCTGAAAACGCTCCAGCCTTAGTCATCATTGCTAAGTCTTCCACCTGCGGCTGCCTTTCTCACTGTGAACCTTTTTTAAGGAGGGTGGGGGGAGTCATGCCTCGGCAACAGTAGGATGCGCTTCCAAGGAGGAAGAGCCATGGATTTAGGATTTCACTGGTTTCACTACAGCAGGAGATCACCGCCGATGAGACACCATGGAGTGACTGACACGCAGTGGCGGGGTACTAGGGAGTGAGGAGATCGACCCTTTCGTCCGTCGGTTGAACGTTTCCGAGTGCGTTTGTGTTACCGGAGCCCCCCTCCGTCAGCGGCTGGCTGGAGAGGCGGAGAGCCGCGGCGGAAGGCGGCGTGCATGCAGCGCTGTGGCTGCCCTGTAGAAAAAAAAATCTAAATTCTTTATTTTTTGGTGGTGGGTGGGATGAAACGGGTCTTTTGTTTTGCGACCTGGCTCCCCAACTTGTGGTTCACTGCAGTATTTTGCGTCTTTTCCCTCCGCTGCAGATGATCCAGAGACATAGCGGCATCTCACCACTGCAATTTGGGGCAAACAGAAGAGTGGCGTCGTCTTGCAATCAAAGCTACCATCTGGCAGCGTAAGAGGGCATCTTCTGGAAGGGAGAAACCCGCCTATTCCTCCCTGAACCCATCTAAAATGCCTTATTAGCAGGAACCACAGCGGTTTCCCCTTTCCCAGCTGCTGCTTACCCACTGAAAATCCCTGGAAAAAAGCAGCAGATCCCGATGGCATGGACACTTCTGCAGGGTCTGCCGCGCTGCCGAGCTACTGGAGCCTACTTGCTGTGTCTACATCCAACCCAGCTCCACCGTCATCGCCCCGCAGCCCAGAGAGCCCTGCCGCAACGCCACCAGCGACCACCGTGCCAAAGCAGGCGGCATGAGGCTTGATCCAGTATATTTCTCCATGCTGTTCATCGGGGTCTCATTCGCCTGCTACTCCCCGAGTTTGAATTCCCTGCAGGACCAGGCTCACCTTTCCGCCGTGGTGATCGAGGGCAAGGTGCAGTCTACGCCTGGGAACGCGTCTGCGGAGCCGTACCGAGTGAATGTCAAAGTGCTGGATGTTTGGCCCCGGAACAGCGGGGGTCTGGAGCGGGAGCAGCTCGTCACTGTGGGGGAATTTGGATCCGAGGATCCGTGCACCAAAGTCAAGAAGAACCACAAGTACATCTTTTTCATGGACCCAACTGACGAGCCGCTGGTTTTTAGGGCATCCTTTGCGCCTCTTGACGCGAGTGGGAAAAACCTCAAAAAGGATGTTGGGAAGATCCTGTGTGAGGACTGCGGTAAGTTACATGTAGCCTGTTGTGGATGTGGATTAGCCTGCCTGTGAGTCCAACCCGGAAGACTCATCAGCGCTAGCAGACATGCCGGTTCGGCCCGTTTCCGTGGCCACAGCGTGGCTCGGACTCACCGGATACTATAGCTGCCAAAGGGGCGTCTATGCAGCAATTTCCAACAACTCTCGCAGGCTCCATAGCTCACATGATCAATCAAACTCTCTTTCTTTCTTTCTCTTCCCCTAAACTCAATTAGTCCTGGCATGCGCCTCACACTGTTGCATGTGAGGAATTGCAGTTTTACGTGTCCTCAACACGTCTCGGGTGTTTTACATCCCCTAGACTCAGGATAGGGTATTTTCCACCTGTATGACAGACTCAAGCTGTCTGCTGGAAATTCAGCACCAGGGACAGCGGCAGGCGCTCACGTGCAGAAAACCAGCTGTCCTCAGCACATTGGTTTCTGGGCTATATTTAGATTCATGCCCAGATTTAAAGCTTTAATACCTCTTACTTTGGCAAAGCAGCTCTGTCCTTGCACACTTTTGCATGCAGTTTGAGAGGCGTCTGTTCTTTTACGTGAATCTGTTGCACAACTTTACAAACACTCTGGGATTTTATTATTTAGACGTAGATCAAACAGGTTCTGTTTGCTCCAACACGAATCCTAAGCAGTTTTGAAGTGACAAATGCTTTCAACAGTAGTCATAAATCACTTTGTGTGTTTTTGATCGCTTCTGTTTTTAAGAATCACACAAGTCACGTGGTCAGCAGCTAAACTCCCCTTCACTGTGGTGTTTTATTTATTTATTCTTTATTTAACCAGGAAGATGCCATTAAAAACCTTATTTTCATGTGTCTTGGCAAATTAATTCTATAATTTTTTGCATTTACATTATTTTTTCTGTTTTAAAGAGTCTGCCTGTTTCCTTAATTACACTCAAAACCTAAATATGATGCCTTTTGGAGTTTTTGCTCATGCAACAAAGGTGGTGGAAAAAAATAAGTATTACATTATTGGATAACCTTGATGTTATGGAACGTGGTTTTAGGAGATCTGTAGAAAACCTTTTTCAGGTCATGCAGAAGAAACACTTACCAGAGAACAGTTACTCACTTTTGAATTTCTAAAATATTTTATTCAGCAGCAATGGTTACGGATTCTTCTTACAAGGCTTCGACAATTAGTGTCCTCAGTTTGGAAAAGATTATAAACATTATTCAAGGCTCAAAAGAGAAAAACAATGTACAGAGTAAGATTATTTTAAGAAAACATTTCATACTTTCCTGGAAAGTTTCAGCTGATGTTTATTAAACTTCAAACTCATCTTTTAATCAAATTATTACGAGCAATCAAACACGAAAAACAAAATAAAAACAAAACAGGATTTAAAACAATATTTAGTGTTTCCACAGACTTTTAGGTCCAGAATAAAAAACAAACTGTCAGGGACCTGCACAAACCAGCCAGAGAAGCACTGCTCATATGACTGAAAACTCCATTTTATTTTGGAGCAGCTTCAAAGTTAACCTAATCACAGCACAAGACACACTGTCTAGAAAAACAAAAGACATTTCAGACACACCAGGTTCAACTTAAATAGTGGCTGATCAGACCACTCTACATACAAGAGGGGAACAATTAACATACAGTTAACACACACATCCTCACACACACACAAACTAATCAGTCTAATCAATTCAGGTAACTCAAAATAACTAAATCATAATTACAAACTCCCTATCCACATTAAATTAAACACAAGCATAAACATGAATCTCCCCTCCTTTGGGAGTTGGTAGATCCCAGGAGTGCTGATTAGGCTTCCTGAGGAGATGAGGTGCAGGTGTGAGACTCTATGGGAAACTCCAAGTCACTGGTCACTCAAAATAGAAGTAAAAAATTATCACATGCATTCATAAACAGAAGACTGAGGCCTAGTCCACACGTAGCCAGGTTTAAAAATAAAAACAAATATCCGCCCCTCCAAAAGCTTGCATCCACACCACCTCGTTTAAAAAGAAACTCTGTCCACACGTACCTGGATAAATACGTTGTTAAGGACATGCCAGACCTGTAGGCGGCAGTACTTCCCCCGTTCTTAACCTCGTCCTTCGTCTGTGGTCTTCCGCAAGGAGCAGTAATTCCGCTTGCAAAAACAAACAAGCAAAAAGCGCTTGGACAATTGATAAAGCGAGCGCAGCTCTGAGGGCATCCATGCTGTTGGCTAGTGTAAACACAGGTCGCACACGTGATGTCAGCATTTTTTGTCGCGGAAAGTGATGTTGCGGACCTTAAAACTCCGGTTTTGTCTGTCCACACGCAGACACCCAAAACGGAGAAAACGCAGATCTTCACTTTGGCCGGAGTTTTTAAAAAGATCAGTTTTCGTGTGAAAAAACTCCGTTTTCGTGTGGATGACAGGCCAAAACGTAGAAAAACATCTACGTTTTGGCAGATCCCCGGCTACGTGTGGACAGGGCTTTAGACAGGGTTGATGCTAGCTGGATTGACACTTCCTGACTTTTTAGCCATCAGAATCACTCCCGGGTTGCAGTACCGTTTGTGGTTTTTTTTTTTTTGCATATTTCAAGCGACCGTTGACAAAGATTTCGGTCCACAGGCTAATCCAGACCATATTAAAAAGGCCACATTCAAATCAAGATAAAATGTTTTAAATAGTATGTGTCCACTTACACTCATCACAAAGGTCAGTTAACATCTGCTTTGGCTTGCTAATTGATTACACATGCTAGCTCCTAATTAGCCAACGTTAGCACAGTGTTAAAGCAATGCTAACAATGTTATCAGAGTGGTAGGTTAATATCAGGAGTCTTTTTTGTTTCTGAAAATGCTAACTCTCTGCTAACATTGTTAGTGTGACTTCCTCGCTGTGTTAGTGAAGAGCTAGCATGTATCATTTAGCAACCCATGCAGAAGCTTGTTAGCTTACCTTCATAGTTATGGATGTAGGTGGACACATGAGATTTGATATCTTTGTCTCTTCTTGATTGCGGCGTCGTTGATGTGGTCTAGACTATCCCGTGTACGTTGTTGATCGTTTTCCTCGGCAGGTCCTGCAGCGATGGTGTAACGATGCCATGGAGGAGACTAATGTTACTGTGACCTGGAAATGAGTCAGCTGACTAAAAAGTCAGGAAGTGTCTAACCAGGGGTCCGTGGCATATCGCCTAGGAATGGAGAGATTCACAGATCTGAACCAGTGGTTCATTCATGATGTTAGCAAGGCGACTGCACCGATAGCTTCAGTGTGCTCTGGATACAGCTGACACCTATATTGTATGTTCCATGCTCGTCTCTTGGTCCTTCACCGTTTCCCTGCTATTTCCTCATTTTTATCAAGGTGCGTTGAATGCACCATCTGTATCTTTTAGCATTTGTCATTCCAGATGCCAGGTGGTGCATAGTCGCAATTACACAAACCAACCAATCAGACATTTTGAAAGACGAGCTTTCTCTCTTAACTTGCCAAATAAAAAAAATCCCTGAAAACCACAAAATGCAGGCTGTTGACAATTTGCACACATGGAGCCTGTGGACAGTCTCTGATCTCAGCAGCAGCAGTGTTTCATTAATAATTATTAATATAATTATTAATTAACTATTAATAATTCCTAATTATTATAGGATGAACTCCAACAATTTTCTGGTTCTGTTGATTCATTTTTTTTGAGCAGAGCAACTGCTTGTGATTTAAAGTGTTTTGCATTTAGCAGAAACTCTTACTTTATCTCAGCAGAGTATTGTGTGTTGTGAAATCATTAATAAATCGTCAGCAGGGATGAATCAAATCGGATTGGCTAAGGGTTTCACCGTTAGTTCATCGTAGTGCTGGTAGCATATCAAGATATGAGTCGAATTGGCCTCAGTGGGGGTGGGGTGGGGGTTGTGGGGGTGTGAGGGTGGGGGGGGGGGGGTGGATTCCCATCCCTGTTCTAGCCTAGTGACAGAGCTCTGGAATGGCTCATTCTGGAAGCTACAGGAAGTGACTGAATGTGAAAGGGATTTGGTGCAAACAGATTCACAAGCATGTTTTGTATTGACCATGGAGCTGTTATAACTGTAAAAAGTCACAATATGCCCCCTTTAAAGGGGTACCAAGCAACTTTTTCATGATTTTAAATACATTTCTTGATAGCCTAGTGAACTAGACCAAATTCTTGCTTTGCAAAGTTTGGTCTAGGCATGCTCCATTGGAACCTCAGCAGCTCCTACCAGGACTCTGGCTAGCCAATCACAGCTCTCTAGAGGGGTTTCAAACACTTAAAGAGCTGTGATTGGTCCATAATGGTGGGCCAATCATAGTGCTCTATCTGCTTAGTGAACAAATCACAGAGCTTTATCCGCTTTGTGGGCCAATCAGGGCACTCTATATGCCTGGTGGGTGGGATGATGCAACAGAGTGAAACAAGAGTATGTCACATTCATTGTCCAGTGGAATGCGGAGATCATTTGAAAGACAACGGTAGAACCCGCCCCACAACCGAGAGCCGTCAATGGAGCATGGCCAGACTAAATAATAAATTTATTTAGTCTGGCTTGCCAGTCTAATTTCTTGAGCCAGTATGTGCTTAAATTACTCTTTATATGGAAATGTCACTCAGAGCCCATTGCCCCCTGGGGCTAGGATACTGCAATTGCAACTTCAGAGTTGCCATCTGCTATGGAGCTATGGAGTGGAGCCTGGTTTTTGCCTGTTTCAGATCATGAACACAGCTGATTTGTTTTATTTAGTGATGAATCACTTCTATAAACACTTATGAAAGCTGAGGAGACATTCCAGCGGTTAGATGAAGGTGTTATAAAGTTGAACGCATGGCGAGGAGATGCGTTTCACTTTTGCTCTGACCACAGAGAAAAATAACAAACACTACGGGGTGCTAAAAGCAAGCAAAACTGCCTAATGTGTCTTTAAAGCAAGGATCCTGGTGTTGTGGGTCGCTGAGGCAGTATAGAACATTTCACAGGACTAACCATTTCAACTGATTCCTCCAGCTCTTGGTTTTTGTCAGAAAACAAAAGAAAAGAACAAGAAAATCTGAGTCTTATTACTCCAACTGTGTGCAAAACACAAGTTCACCTTAGGACACCAGAGTTAGCTTTTATACTGGCTGTCTGTGTTGGAGCAAATGTTGTTTTAAATGACTTGGTTTTGTGTGCTAAACTGAATCTGTATCACAGCATGAACGCAGGAAAACCAGAAAGAAGTGTCACCGTGGAGCAAGTCGGTCACAGAGGAAAACCAGCGTAACCTTTGAGCTAGAGTTTGTGTTTATTCAGGAGATGTATTTATTTTCTAGAATAAGGCCACATGTTCTGGAACGTGTAAATGTAATTCCATACAAATGACACAAGGGCTGTTTTTATTCAGTTCACTCTTTATATTAATCCATTTTTTTGTTTTTGCTCCCTATAGGACAGATAGAACATGTTTTTGTTTTCATGTCCAAGCTGAACTCCACTTCTCCCTCTAAAGCCAGTCTACACGGACTGATGAAGGACATGTTTTTCAGCAGCAGAGACTGTGCCCACCACGTTTTAGTCAGAGATCAGAAACAACAACAGTAAACCAGCTGGACTTTGAGCTGTGGTTTTATTTATATCATGCCTGCCTTTCAGGCATTGTTAATTATAAAATAATAACATTTTCATGTCTTAGGGTTCAGTCTAAATCTAAGTCTTGTGTAACGATGGTGCAGCCTGTAGCTTTTTGTCTATTAGTGGATCCCGTAGAAGAAAGACGAATAACTGCGTTTTGCGTCTGCACACGGGTGGCTCGATTGTCGTATCTGTACGAGGACCCAGATATCAGTTTAACTCAAAAGGAGTTTTGCTGCATTGTCATACATGTGGCTCCATATTTAGCGATCAGCGTGTACGTAAACGATTATTTCCCTGCCTGGTAGCTTGATTATTGCTCATTGAGCCTAGTTATTTGCTGCTGTTGTGAATGCAGACTGATCACAGATCTGCCACACTGAAGATTCATTGTATGCAGGCCACAGCTGCTGCACTGAGGTGGCAGACAGGAAGAATTTCACCTCGAGCGATGCATCTCAGAGAAGTGAGAGAGCGCTACTGAAGAGCTAGACGTAATACATGAATGACAGCTGCTGCAGGCTGCAGGGTTCTGTTTATCTGGTGGCTGCAGTGATCGTCATGGAGATTGTGCCATGTCATGTGAAGGGAAGCTGGATCATACGTGTAAACCTGCCCATGCTGACAGGATGTGCTGTGTGAGTTTTACTAAAAGGTCTTTTTCATTTTTTGTCTATCAGTCTCCTTCTTCCAAACACTCAAATTTCTACTGAACATTTTAGCCAGGATTCTAAAAGCTGTTGTTATGACTAGCAAATCAGTCCTCAGCCTTTAAAAGTTGAAGTTCTGCAGCAGCAGACCTCTTCTCATGGTAGAACAGGAGTTTTGCTGATGTGAACAAACAGCTAAAAAGAATAGTTAGAGTGATCTGAGGTTTCAATGGTTTCTCGGGTTTTGGCGTCTTAAAAATATAAAAACACATATGGAGCAATTAGCTGGTATTTGTGACTGTTATAACAGCACTGGGGTCCAGTAACACATATAAAGATGGACAAGGTTTCTCCATCTATTAGTTGAAAAATAAATGTCAAATATCTCATTTATTTGTTCTACAAATTTGTGTTTAAAAGTCCCACATATATGAAATAGTCAGGAATATGCCTCACAGGCTGCACGGTGGGGAAGAAAGAAAGAAAACGATCTTTTAAATAGCGCCTCTCAAGATAAGAATCATGAGGCGCTTCACAAAAACTAAAACTGGGGAAGCTGGCAGCAAGAAGGTCTCAAGTTTGAATCCCAACTGCAGCCTGTGTGGACTTTACACATTCTCCTCTATTGCAGAACCATCTACCTGTCGGGGTTCTCTCTCTCTCTCTCTCTCTCTCTCTCTCTCTCTCTCTCTCTCTCTCTCTCTCTCTCTCTCTCTCTCTCTCTCTCTCTCTCTCTCTCTCTCTCTCTCTCTCTCTCGCACGCACGCACAAACCCAGCTTCCAATGTCTGCACTCTCTCTGACTCTGGCAGCGCCTTCCTTTTAAATCAGCTGATGACTGATTAGAGATCGTCTTCCTCGCATGGGTGGGCTCCCGGCGGCCCCTCCCACAGAAGCTCAGGACGCTGAGCGGGTTGTCTAGTAATTGGAAGGTTGGAAGTTTGATCCCGGCTCCGGACAGAGAATTCTGCTGTTGTGTCCTTGGGCAAGACACCTAACCCCCCCTTGTCTGCTGGTGGTGGTCAGAGGAACTGGTGGCGCCTGTGCTCTGAAGCCTCGCCTCTGTCAGTGCACCCCAGGACAGCTGTGGCTACATTGTGGCTCATCATCACCAGCGTGAGATTGTGTGTGTGAATGGAGGAATGACAAAGCGTGTTGTTAAGCGCCTTGGGGGGGTTGTAGAACTCTGAGAAGAATTTACCCTCCTCTCCTGTGCACCACCATACTTCAGGGTGGGTCATCTCTGGTCTGGCCGACTCCCCCTCCTCCCCGGCACTCGTGCCCCATCTTGTCACCCTTCCATCGGTGACGCGGCAGGTCCACGTCCTGGGCCGTCGGTCCCTGTCCCTGTCCCTGTCTGCTGGCTCACAGACGGGAGCAAACCTAGCACTTCACTTCTGTGCTTCTCTGACTCTTGCAGTGTCTTCCTTTGTGATTAGCTGTTGGATGATTAGAGATCGTCTCCTGATGCACACCTGGAGGCTTCCGGCGACCCCTCCCCTCCTGTGCACTGCCACATCTCCATGGATGCATGTTTTTTCTCTGAGTACTCCGGTTTCACCCTAGCCTGCCAGGCCACCCGGATTTGCCATTAATTATGCCGTTTTATTAAGATGGCTTCATGACTTCATGTTTCTGGTTTATGAATGTGCTTCTGTAGCCGACAAACAGAGCTAAAACATGCCGTTTTATAAGTATTATTCACATGCTGGGTTCTCATATATTTATATTTTAGAGACTTTCTTGTCTGTGAAAATTTAATCAACTCTGCATCAGCTGAGGTATTCCTTAAATCTGAAGCACGTAAGCGGTAGTCTAACGCTATTGGTTAGTTCTGGTCGGCGCTCAGCTTCCTATTGCACGGAGCTCTGTGGGGCAGGGGCCTTGCTTACATTATATCACAGTACATGATAAGATCATCACCTTTATGGATTTTTGAAAAAGCATACATCATTTCTGAAAGGAGAAAAACCCCGTAAAGATACTTTAAGTAACTTAAAATGTCAGGGAAGACCTCCTACACTACAGCATCCGTTAAAACACTCTGGGATCTGAGAAACTCAGAATTTGACCTAACATGATATCTCAAAATGATTCAGTTGGACTTATCTATTTAATAAATGTTAATCCAGAATGTTGTCCTATTTGATTTCAACTGAGCTGAAACATCCAGTAGATTTCCATGTTTCATTTTTTAAAGAGAACCATGAACTATGTCAATTTCAAATAATTTTCTTTAAAATATAATGATGTATAAAGTCAAGTAAAGTATTTTTACTCAAGTAAAAAGTTAAATCAGCTAATATTGTGGAATGTTTCGACAGCTTAGAATCTGTTAATGATCAACTCTACATTTTAATCTGAAACGTGAGAGAAACTGGCTTCCTGGTGTTTTCATGTTTGGTCGATCAGTTTTAAACCATAAAAACTGTTAGTAAAAGGTTATGAATCAAACTGACAGACAGAAGAGCAACAAAGTAATTCTGAGATCAGAGATGTCTGTTTTCACTTGGTTCCAGTTTAAAGTCGTGAATCTGAGTTTTGGACAATTTGTAAACAAGGCTTGGAAGAAGAGCTGAGTCTAGTGAAGATGTGATGAAATGGAGAATTCACAGCTGAGATCGATCTCCGTTTGCTGGAACATGTGTGACACAGATGTGATTATTGGTTCTCCCTCCAGTAGATTACTTCCTATTCTGTCAGCAGATTCATTCATCGTGTGGAGTTGGGATTATGCACGCTGCAGTCAAAGTGTGATGCATACGTGAGAGCTTGAGTTATATCTTTGTATTCTTTGGTTTAACACGCCACTTTTACATGCTCACGCTCTGGGACTGACATCTGTACGTTAGCAGAGGTCTAAGTACGTTAACAGAGGTCTAACCCTATTGGCTAATGCTGAGCGGGGGCTCTGTAGGACGATGGCGGGCTTAGCAAAATAAAATTGACACATTTCTTTGGTATAAATGTAACTAGGTTAGCTCTTAGAAAGAATTTTGTTTTAGCTAAATATCTGCACATATAACCAAGATCGATTGGCAGTGGAGGCCATCGTGATCTTGATGATTCTTTTTTTGTGTGGTTCATACGATATTTTACTACTTTACTGTTTGTGCATGTTGATTAGCTGTGGCAGCCATATTGAACTGGATTACCTCGACAAGTAGTAGTAGATCCAGCGATTATTTTCTGAACATTTAATTAAACTCTGTCCAGTGATTCATGAGACACACAACTGCAGATGAACACAGGCAAAAACACTATCTCACGCTCACTCAGTGGTGGAGCTGTAAAATGTTACTGGGGGGGGAAGGGGGGGGGGGGGGTTCAAAGGAGGTGCAAAAGATCTAAGCAGGGTGGCAATGCTGGACCTCCTTGTTGAAGTGTGTGAAGATTTCCTTTATGCAAATTATTCAAAAAGCACTTTAAAACTACTCCTTGTGTCATTATTTCTTCTTAGACAATAAAGACAGTTTTTAGTATAAAAAAAAAAATAAATAAATAAACACACGGCCTTACAGGACTGATTTCAGCCACGACTGTTAGGAGACTTTGAGATATACATTGACCCTTGGGTGTCCCTGGGAGTTATTTATTTATTTTTTTTGTGATCTCAAACTTCACCGTTGCTTTTATTTCAGGGGCGATAAAGTATGAGGGCAGCTGTGGGGGGGGGGGGACAAGGCTCTGTAGCAGGAGGGCAGGTACCTCCTTTGCTCTTTGTAGATCCGCCCCTGCTGCCACGTCTTTTGTTGGCATGAACTCCACGGATCCACAGATGCTATGCTGTGGTTTGGTGAACATGCACCAGAGGCCACTGCTGCAAAGATGAGACGATTCCACTCATACAAAAGGAACACCGAACTGTGTTCAAATGCAAATAATAAAATCAGAACAACACTTAATGTTGTTTAAACTCCCAAAAATAAAAAGCAAGTTTCCAGCCTCTGTCTCCTTGTAAACATGCTCTGAACCTCTGCTGTAAAAAATGTAACATTTTGGAGTTTTAGACTTAAAAGGTAGTTCCTGCTGGTATGACAATCAATGTAAAATAATGTCATGTACCCTGCAAAGTTCAGACGTTTTAAAGGTTATTATTTCCAGAAAGTGTCCGCCTTGTGAGATGTCTGAGCAGCTTGTCTGGTATTTCACCCTCGGAGACCTCTGACGAGCACATCCAGAGTGTGATAACGTCACAGATGAGATCATTAGCGCCTGCGGGTGACAGTGTCCCATAATAATCCCCCTAAAGCCTCTTTGAAAAGAAAATTTGTTAAATCATTAGGAAACGTCTAACTTCACTGATGTTTTATCTTCTTGGACATGAAGAAATAAATCAAATGTTTGCGTGAGACGATTTTTGTTAATTTCGCTTTTAAAAATAAGTTTGGATAAATGCTTTTTTTAACGGCATTGATCCAAAGATCTTACTGAGGCAAAGTAGAGACAACGTAAGTGTGTGTGTGTGTGTGTGTGTGTGTGTGTGTGTGTGTGTGTGTGTGTGTATACATTATTGGCATTAGTTTTAAAAAAATATGTAAAAACTTCAAACAATTAGGAAACGTTACCAGAGGAGCGTGAGTTTGGTCCGCATAGCCGGTAGTAAGTCGGACCTGTTCCCAGTGAGGGTTGGACTCCGCCAGGGCTGCCCTTTGTCACCGGTTCTGTTCATCACTTTTATGGACAGAATGTCTAGACGCAGCCGTGGTGTGGAGTGTGTCGAGTTTGGTGGCAGGAGAATCTCGTCTCTGCTTTTTGCGGATGATGTGGTCCTCCTAGCTTCATCCAGCTCTGACCTTCAGCTCTTGCTGGGTAGGTTCGCGGCCGAATGTGAAGCGGCTGGGATGAGGATCAGCACCTCCAAATCTGAGACCATGGTTCTCGACCGGAAAAGGGTGGCTTGCCACCTCCGGGTCGGGGGAGAGGTCCTACCTCAAGTGGAGGAGTTTAAGTATCTCGGGGTCTTGTTCACGAGTGAGGGTAGGAGGGATCGGGAGATCGACAGGCGGATTGGTTCGGCGTCTGCAGTGATGCGGACGCTGAGCCGATCTGTCGTGGGGAAGAGGGAGCTGAGCCAGAAAGCCAGGCTCTCGATTTACCGGTCGATCTACGTCCCAATCCTCACCTATGTTCATGATCTTTGGGTAATGACCAAAAGAACGAGATCGCGGATACAAGCGGCCGAAATGAGTTTCCTCCGTAGGGTGGCCGGGCTCAGCCTTAGAGATAGGGTGAGGAGCTCGGACATTCGGGAGGGACTCGGAGTAGAACCGCTGCTCCTCCGGATCGAAAGGAGCCAGTTGAGGTGGTTTGGGCATCTGGCCAGGATGCCTCCTGGACGCCTCCCCGGGGAGGTGTTTCGGGCATGTCCTGCCGGCAGAAGGCCCCCGGGTCGACCCAGGACACGTTGGAGAGGTTACATCTCCAATCTGGTCCGGGAACGCCTTGGGGTCCTGCCGGAGGAGCTGGTGGACAAGGCCGGGGAGAGGACGGCCTGGAGCTCCCTAATTGGGATGCTGCCCCCGCGACCCGGACCCGGATAAGCGGAGGAAGACGAAGACGAAGACGAAGAAACTTCAAACAACGTGTTTTAATGGGCTAGACCGTTATAAAACCCAGATTAACACCAAAACCATGCTTTTGGATGATGGTGTGTATCCGTAACCACGCTGTAATCCAAAATTATGTTTGGGATTAAAAGGAACAATAGGTTTACTCTGAGTTCAGCTAAGGGGACGACAATCCTGTAAAGGTCAAGACTGTTTCATGGTGTTAGATTTTAAATATTTCCTAGAAATTCAAAACGCGGTGGAGCTGGACGAACGTCAGTGGGGATTAAATATCCTGAGGTGTACGAACTGTGCACATGAAGCCCATTTCCATACATTTATTTTAAAAAAGCACAAAGATTTAGGATGCTTCTGTTTGCAGCTGGGTTTTTTTCTCCTGCAGCATCAAATCCCCTTAAAAGCAGCATTAATGCTGAATAAAGAACACCGACCTTTAACCTTTGGAACGTGGCTCGCAGACCATTGGCTGGAGTCAGCAGTGGGACTGGGTCAGTTGGTGGTGTGAATGTAGATTGGTTTAACTGTAATCTCACCACAACTAATCTCTGTTAATCTCATGCTTACATTCACATTAAAGCAGCCTTTCAGCAAAAAAACTATTTAAGAGCAGATTATTGTATTTTTGTGACTCTCGGTGAGGAGGGACTGTTTCCGTTTGTCGTACAGGTTTGAACCATAAGGTCAGACGTGGATGGGTCCACGTTAAGTCCATGAATGAGGATTGTGCTGTTATATGGTGATCAGCCTATTGTTTACTCTGTTGTTCATGTGTGTGTGTGTGTGTGTGTGCGTGTGTGTGCGTGTGCGTGTGCGTGTGCGAGTGTGTGTGTGCGAGTGTGTGTGCGAGTGTGTATGTGCGTGTGCGAGTGTGTGGGTGAGTGTACGTTCACCTTGGAAATTGGTTGCTGGAGGGGATCCGTAATTGTCAATTGTTTTATACTTGGGGAGGGGGGCTGGGATGAGAATATGGGATCTGTGGGGCCATTTTAATCTGTGAAGCACTTTGAGTTGCATTGTTTTGTATGAAAAGTGCTATATAATAAAGTTGACTTGATTTGATTTGATGAGTAGCAGTCCTGCAATCATAAAGCTTCTGAAATAATGTTAAACGACAAAGAGGCAAAAGACAAAAGTTTAAAGAACACCCCAGGAGTTAGTCACGTGAATTCTAAGTCATAAGTGACTCTGAATGTTTCAGCCCACTGAAGAATGTTGACTTCACCACAATGAGGCAGTATATGATCAGGATCAGGAAGCAGCAGAAACACCAAAAACCTCTGAGGGATGAGTCCGTTGGGAATGCCTCAGCAGTTGTTAGACCCGCGGCCTCTGCAGCTGGAGTGGAGTCAGAAACGCTCAAAAGCCCCTCAGTCGCCGCTCGGGCCAGAAGACGTGTCCGGTACAACAACTGTTGGAGTCGCTGGCATTTGAGTCTGAGTGTGATTGCTGAAAAGAAGACGACCAGAGCTTTTCTTTGGTGGTGTTAATTCTGCACACAGCCATAGGCGGACGTGTTCCTTTCGACTAAACGGACCGTAATGGTGTCTCTCGGGAGGAGACAATCCTGTTCAGTGTTGGATTGTAGAAAAAACAGATGGCCTGTAGTAACTCTATCCAGAGGGTTGTGTAGATAAACACACGAGAGCTGCTCCTACGCTGAATAAGATGAATCAGGTCCAGCTTTTCCCTCACAAACAAGACGACATGACTGTTAAACACAAAAATCCTCCCTGAAATGATCTGGCATTGGGAATCATCCTTTTATCCATCAGCTCTTCCTCCTATCCTCCTGCTTTCTGAAGGCAGTTTAGGTTTACCCAGCCTTTGAATCATTCAGCTATTTGCAGCTATCTTAGGCTGCAATACTCCTTCTCTGCAGGCTGCAGTCAGTGCATCTGATTAATTATTTAAAGCATTTTCTCCCTGTGCTGCAGGACAGGTTGTCAATTTTTTTTTACCTAACTGGAACTTGCCAGAGTTAGACAAAAGAACATCTTCAAACGAGCTGGACGCAGTAATTACATTACTGCTAAATCTTTCACTTTGTTTCTTGATTAATATGTGAAAGATAGCAGTTTATGTACATGTTATTCTCCAAAATGTTACAGAAACTGATCTTAAAATGTCCAACTTCAGCAAAAGGTTGAGTTTTTAATGTTTTAAAATGATGAAAATGATGTATTTGTGTTCTAATTTTGTACCATTTTGGCAATTTATGCAACAAGCTGGTTGATAGTGTCGCCAGGAGCTAAAGGGAATGGGGAAGTCGTCCCATTCAGCATAACTGACCTCAGCTACTCCAAAATGCCTACAACATTGTTAGTCTTACAAACTTTGAGCAACATTTTGGTGACTGAGGAGTTCAGAGTCACATAGTGGATCTGTATTTTTAAGGGTGTTGTCGCTTGCATGCAGGGGAGGCCCTAGACTAACAATAGAGGGGGGCCAGCTCCTCTACTTGCTTTTAATGATGCATACATGTGTTTATCGAGGCTGACTCACACAGTTTGTGTCCGTTTGAAGTTTTGTTTGTGCACATCTTCTGAAATGAACATGATATGTTCGAAAGATGCCATATGCAAGTAACGGGGTGGGGGGGGGTGGGGGGTGGGGGGGGGTGGGGGGGTGGGGGGTGACAAGAGACACTCGCCATTGTCACGCGAGGCTTTCATACTATCTGCGATGCCACTGCTGTCTTTTTTTCTGTCGGGATCTCAAAATTAACCAGTTACTGTAGGTGCCATGTTTGTTTTGGTTGTACTCTACAAACCCGGGACTCTATACAGTCTGAGTTCTCTGCTGTGCCCCCTGGTGGAACCGTCCAGTACTGTGTGCAGTGCAGCAGCAAGTATGTCTGCGTCAGCGCGAGGTTAAAAAGAGCGGCATGTTTGTAGGAAAACACTAAAAACACGCCATTAAGTATTAACATTTTTTGTGAGTAATTACAACAATATAATAACAATTCAGTTACAGTTACTTTAGATACAACAGCTCTTCAGTTAGTTAGGAAACATAACTATTTAGCAAAACAAATGTGTTACTTGAGTTTTTATATTAGAAACATGCATTTGTTTGTCTCAGCATCAGATAAATGCACATTTGGTTCCACATCTCACATTTAGCCCCCCAGAACCACCTCTACTAGCGAGGCACCAATCATTGGGCTTTGTTTTTATTTAAAAAATGCAGAAATGATTTGAGATACATATTTTAACTAGTCCGTTGCTGTGATTGTTTTCTGAATAGTGTCAAGGAGTCACTTACATTAAAGATGGCCGCCACGCTGAACTGACCTATTTCACCTTAAGCATTTAGTCCGGAGTCTCCTGGTTCTCCCAGTTTTACTGTTAACGTTTTTGATTCTTCACTCTTTCACCTCCAAGTCTCAAACCTCAAACAGTTTTGGGGTTTTCCTTTCCAGCCAGATTAGTCTGGTAATCCAGCTCCAGGTCAGTTTTCAACCATCAGCTTATGTTTCTGTGACCTGAAACCTAATTAGCTCACCTGACCTACTCCAATAAGACACATTTACGATGGCATGACAAATGCTCTTCTCTCCATTCTGATGTGTGCCAAGATGACACGGAAACTAAAGTAACTCATCTGGCTTTAGCTTGTTTCAGAAGAAACCTTCTGCTTCCTATCAGTTTTATAGGAGGGAGGAGGTAATTGCACCTGTGGGCGTACCACAGGAGAAAACCAGTTTCCAGAACATTCACAAAACTGGTTTACAAATATGACTGCATGTGATGTAGTTGGTTAGCAGGGATGCCTCGCAGCAAGAAGGTTACCGGTTCAACGCCTGACTGTTTCCTTCCTGTACAGAGTTGAGATATTCTCTCACTTCCCCCCCACAGACCAAAAACACGAAACTGACCTGAGGTGTGTGTGAAAAATGTATTTATTTAAAAATAATTACAGAGTGATCATCAGCGATGGCTGACTGAACGTGCGTCACTTTCTTCTCCAGAGTTGCCTGACTAGTTGGGGAATAGCAGAACTTTTTTTCAAAAGTGAATTTTTTCTTTGTTCCTGCCGAAGTCGTAGAAAAAAAAGAAAATAGTCCTTCTACTGGATTTTTAGCACATATTGAAAAGACGACGGCGATGATGATGATGTTCCAGGAAGAAGCTTTCAGCTGGAGGCTGAGGGGAAAGTTACCAACTGAAAATGGAAATTCACCACGAGCCGTGCCAAAGGTTCTTTTTGGCCAGAACAAGCACAGGTAATTGATACATCTTCACTATTTGCTTTGCAAATAGTGAAATGCAGATCAAGCATAAGAGATGTGCAAAATAATGCACCTTGCAAGCTGGCCAGGTGTGCTATTTTTATTTATTTTTTCAGTTTTCCAAAAATTAGACGCTACAAAGGCTGAAATCTGACATTGTGTCTGTACGTGAAACCCACCTTTCAGGGCAGCGGGTGCCTCTCTGTTGCAACATCTCCTCACCAAGCTGTCAGGTAAATTCACAGGAAGCAACATGACACTGAAGGATAATGTAGGAGATAACCGTGTGCTGCACGCTCGTTCCCTGGCATTCAGTTAATACCAGCCCCAGGCCACTGTTTCACCCTTATTGTGCATTACTGTCTAGTTCTCACGTGGTCCTATCTGTATATTTGAACCTGTTTATTTTGTCTTTACTTTCTTTTAGACAGTGCTGATGTCATTTAGCATGCTGTTCTAACTCTGCCTGCAGAAGCAACGGTCAGGAGCCTTTCAGCATTCTCAAAAGAAGTTATTGGAATATTTGTGATTTTAGGGTAAAGTTTTAGATGATTTTCAAGAACAGTTTTTGCCACTTTCTTAGAAATAAATGATAAATGACCCGCACTTGTATAGCGCCTCTCAGAGTAAGGACTCCAAAGCGCTTTACACTACAGTGTATCATTCATCCATTCACACACACATTCACACACTGATGGTGATGAGCTACGATGTAGCTACAGCTGCCCTGAGGTGCCCTGACAGAGGCGAGGCTGCCGAGCACTGGCGCCACCAGTCCCTCCGACCACCACCAGCAGGCAAGGTGGGTTAAGTGTCTTGCCCAAGGACACAACAGCAGAATTCTCTGTCCAGAGCCACCCCTAAGATCTTTGCATACCGATGAAAACCAAA
Organism: Nothobranchius furzeri; assembly: GCF_043380555.1. Classification (NCBI taxonomy): domain Eukaryota; kingdom Metazoa; phylum Chordata; class Actinopteri; order Cyprinodontiformes; family Nothobranchiidae; genus Nothobranchius; species Nothobranchius furzeri. Next base: position 45,486,850 of record NC_091750.1, on the reverse strand, counting down.
AATGTAAATGTTTTTTCCAAAAAAAGAAAAGTTTTAATCACCACTAAATGTACAATCCTGGTAAAACCACATCCAATCACTGTGCTGGTCCCGCTTTGAAATGATTGGATCACAACCCATCCATCAAACGTCTCTCGCCCTGTCGCACAGAACACCCTCTGTGCAGGAAACTCGCGCTCTCGGCGGAGCAGGAAGAGAAGCTGGCTGAGCTGCCTATAGCGCCACCAAAGGAATGGCCTGTTCTGTTAACGAATCTCATTTAAGGTGTTTTACGGAGTCCGGTTCTGTTGGGAAACCTTTAGGTGACGGAGTTATTGTCTGGGAACGCAGCTAAGTCCCACCTCTGTCGTTTGTGCGAGAATGCATGTGTGTGAGTGTGTGCAAGTGTGTGTATGCATGCATGCATGCATGTGTGTGTGTGTGTGTGCATGTGTGTGTGTGTGTGTGTGTGTGTGCAAGTGCGTGTATGCATGCATGTGTGTGAGTGTGTGCAAGTGAGTGTATGCATGTGTGTGAGTGTGTGCAAGTGAGTGTATGCATGTGTGTGAGTGTGTGCAAGTGAGTGTATGCATGCGTGTGTGTGTGTGTGTGCGTCGCTGTGGGCAATCAGAAAGTGCAGAGTTCTGTTCGTGGTCTGGAGTTTATTTTGGTGATGGGGTTTCCCCAGAATGGCGCAGAGGTTACGATTTTGAAGTTGAGAACGAACCAAGAAAGCCAAAACTGGCTTTTTGTTTTAAGCTTAAAAATGTCATACGCTACGTATGCTAGCATACACATGTTTTTGAAGTGGGTTCAAAGTGCGTGAGAAAAGGTTTGTTTGGGTCCAGGATTGGTTCTGGAAATTTAGGCTGTAGCAGCTCAGCAGAGCTGCGTGCCTTCTCCTGTGTGTCACAAACAGGTGTTGTACCGTGTTCTGTGACCATCTGATTCTGAGTCTTTAAGTGGGAGCCTGAAGAAAGGGGTCAGACTTTTGAATTTTTCACCTTTTCTTTTTTGTTCCAAAATGTAGCTCGTTTGAATGGCTTTTTCCAAGAATGAATCCTACATTCGTTTCCCCCTTGTGCTCGCTAACAAAACAGCAGGTTTCAGCATCTTTTCCTCTTCATACAGCTGATTGAAAATCTGGTTGCAGTGAGGGTGAGGAATTGCCCTGGAGGGTAATGAAGCTATGAGTAAAAGTGTCCATGGATATCCGACAGTGTCCGTGACAGGAACGTCAGCAGAACAGCGGGGAACAAAAGGACTATGGGAAGGGCAACTGTGTTTGTGTGCAGCGTGCTGAAGTGTTGAAAAGAGGGGCTGCCGGCACTCCTGCCGGGTTCTCCTGGTGTGTTTAAGGGACGTGTCCGGCCATGTTCACACACACACACACACACACACACACACACACACACACACACACACACACACACACACACACACACACACACACACACACACACACACACACACACACACACACACACACACACACACACACACACACACACACACACACACACACACACACATCCTGGGAGAAGGTTTGTTTCCTCAGGTATGTTGTAGGTGTGGATTGATGTGTGTCTTAACATGAAAAGACTTTACAGAGAATGGAATGGCTCGTTAGTGGTGTTTGGAAGTGGACCAAGAGAAGAACCATGTTTACCTCGACGGGGGTCTCCATGCTCAGAGACGGGGGCTCATTCCTACGGGGTTAGTGAAAACATGATCACAGCAGAGACGAGATGAGTTGTCTAATTCTGTGGTCTGATTAAATGAAAGAGGAAGAGGAGCTGATAAAATATTATGACACTGCTGACTCACACTAGGAGGATTTGTCAACAACTCAACACAGGCATTCCTTAGCTTTTACTGTGCAAATGTGTATTTGGAGACTTTTAACTTCCCTATCACTTCCTGATGAGATGACCAGATATGGACACCCACATATACGCCATCTCCTGCACACTGCGTGTGTCTCTGCTGTCCGTGACGCCACGAGGTTGTAAATCGTGGAGCTTTCCAGCGTGAACTACCTTGGAAAAAAGCAACAGATGGTATATCCTAAAAAGGAGGATGGAAGCATTCAAATGCAAAAGGAAATGGATATCAGTTCAAAGACAACTTGTTTGAATAGTTATATCAGAGTGCAAATCCAGGCCTAAACACAGCTGCACATTTACTCAGCCACTAAATATAATCTTCTGAAGATGACCAGTTATTTGTGTGAGTTTCCAGCAGGTATAATAAATGCAAGTGTGTGTGTATGTGTGGTTAGAAGCTGTGTCCTTTACTCTTCCTTTTTTTACGACCTTCCACTGGTGCTCCTGCTCGTTATTGTGCTGCCCTAATCTGGACGGGACAGGACTGGATGCAGAAGTGTATTTATCTTCCTGCACAAATAGGACCTCTTTCCGTCTGGTCCCTGTTCAGCTTGTTGTTGAAAGATAGCGAGCAAGCTTCAGTGTGTGTGTGTGTGTGTGTGTGTGTGTGTGTGAGCGTGTGTGCGTGGGGTGAACTCCGATATGTCCCAGCTGGCTCACAGACCAGCACACCAACCATCACCTCACTGCAGCAAATGTAGACGAAGAGGGATTCATCTAGTTGGTGATATTGATACCCCTGAACTCAGGGGGTGTTTTACCCCAAAAGAGCGAACAGCATTCCTCACAGAGGTCTGTTGGACTTGTTAAAGTCGGCCAGATCGGTGTTACAGAAAGTCCCTGCAGAGTTATCCTTGTTTCCGCTTTTTTTCTCCATCACATCTGTTTGGATATGTACTTGTGCTACGCATTGTCTAGGCACGTTTCTTTTCATGTCTCCCTGACATTAGGCTCACAAACCTACCTCAAATGGCTAGGAGCCAGTTCGGCACGGCAGCATTAGAAAACAACAAGAATGCACCACGAAAAACGATCCTCTGCACGGTTTCTTTTCGTTGTATCAGGGTTCAAACCCAATGAGATCTCCAGTTTTACCCAACCGTGTTTAGAGTGATTTTACTGTTTGTGCACGACCTTTTGGTGTAAAATGATACTCTTTTGGCTAAACGTCAGGGTTTAGTTCTGCTCCTCTGTCCCTAAGCTGATCATGCTGACTTGTATTAAAAAAACTGTAGCAGCCTTTGCAAGTTTTGACCTTCTTCCTAGCTCTGGGGTTGTCAGTCTCTGCTGCGCTTGGCGGTGGATTTAACTGCTTGTAGGGGGCCCCTGTGTGCCCTCACAGTCATGTTTGTGTTTTGAGATGACCCATCCACAGCTCCGGTGCTCTGTCAGGCACAGCCAGAGCGCCGCGCTGGCACCATCAGCCGGGTCCACTCTCATCCAACACGCTCAATTTGAATTCGCCTTGATCTGGGCTTATGCTGCCCCCCCAAAGCATGGTCTGAGCTCACACATGCGTAATGGCCTGTTTTCCAGGAAAAGCCTACATTTGGTGAAAAACAAACAAAGAGATAAGAACATACTTTTGAGAGGCCAGAGCTCAGCCATTAGAGGCACAAGCAGAAATGCAAATGACTTGGTCGAGGCTGGTTTCCGTCTGCGTGGAGCTTCTTGCAGCCCTGTCCTGATGGTGACATGTTGTTTTGTTGCTCTAAAACACATTCTAGAAGATAAAGGACAAGTGCAGAGCACTAAAGGAATTTGATTTGATGCGAAGAGCGCAAAGCGGATGCGCGAATGTTTTTAAAGAGAGCGAGGGTCTGTAATGATAAAACGAGCTCAGGCTTCCTGTTTTTTTTCTTTGTGTAAATGTACGTTTGTGTCTTTTAAAACCACTCCACTGACAGATTCCCCGATGAAGACGTCCCCTTTTACCAGGGTTTGGTAGAAAACTTTCCAATTAGGCATCAAATATAACTAGAAAATAACTGAGGAGATTTTAAAGGGTTTAAATCTGAAAGGATAGCGTGCATAGATGTTCTTCAGTGGGATTCCTTTTATAATAATCTAAAAAGACAAAATGTTTTTATTTTAATGAATAAAGTGGATTATTTGGCTCCAGCGTACCTGGTTGGTTCAGTGGGTCAATCAACCCCTGCATGACCCTGACCCCAGAGGACCAGGACTGGACACCACTGGTAAAAAGAAGTGTTAAAGTTGCTGCCAGTGGCTCATCATGGTTACCATAGTAACCACATACCTCTGTCTGTGTGGCCACCGTGTGTGACATCAAGATGAATATTGTGTGGGTAAAATGGTCTGTAACGGTGCTTTCTAGAGTACTTGGACCCCCCCGCCAAGGTGCTTTACCAAAACAATATTTGCAAAACTGGAAGAGTTGTTTGTGCAGCAGAATAGAAGTAAAAGGAAATAAGACACGTTCAAGGTTCTTTAAAATCACAGTTTTTACACTCCCAATGCTAAAAAATGGGGCGGAAATCCCCACCATCACGCCATCATTCACGTCGCTTTGTGGCTTCACGGAGCGCAGTATATAACGCCACTTCTTCTGGCCATTGAACGCCACTTTTTACATCTCACAGCAGCTCTCCTGCTCTCCCAAATGGATTAAATGTTGCCATATTTGGACAGAATAAAACCATCAATGTTACTAATGTCCAGGGACACCTTTTGGCGCTGATCAGTGACATCACAGAAGCAGTCGCAGCACAGTCTTAAGCTCAGAAGTCCGGCCCGCTTGTGACCCGTAGAAATGTGTCTGAACCCCAAAGCTCCATTTAGGACTGGGTTATCTCTCGTTTAACTAAAATCCCCTCGCTTTGGTGTCATAGCTCACCTTCCCTTATAAACCGACCCATTTTGATGTATTTTTGTGGGCAATTTTCCCAAATTTCCAATCCCAAAATCAGGGAAGAACGACAAGCAAAGAGCAATAATATGGCTGTGTGTGCAACGTGTGTGTTGTGTGTGAGCGTGTGATGGAAAACAGCCCCGGCATAATGCTGTGATTCTCATGTGATGTCCTAAAAGTCCTATTTGTACGTGAGGCACGTCATCATACAGGCGAGTGGTTTATATTTACGGTTAGAGGGAAGAAAGTCCAGTTTGAGGACATCAGTGATGAGACGTGCTTCCTCCACAGTATTTACATGTGGATGCACCTGTGTGTTTGTATGTGCGTGTTTGAGGGGTATGTTTGTATTCGAGAGTGACAGTGTATACTTAGTCAGCCTGGGATGCTCAGTGTGTGTGTGTGTGTGTGTGTTGTTCTCTCTGGTGAGAGCATACATATGTGATTGCGTGAAGACCTGGTCCTACGTGGGTGTGTGTTTGATAAACTGTGAGAGCATGTGGGAGACTGTTTGTCTATTCATCTGGGTGAGAGCAGGAGGAAAAAGTGCAGAATGAGGAGGTGGAGGAGATCTGTTTTCCACTCTTTATCTTAAAGTCAATCTCACTCTCTCACTCATGTTCTGCACTTGCTTATTCCTCAGTAGGGTCGCGGGGAACTGGTTCCTATCTCCTGTAGTCATTGGGTAAGGCCGTGTACACACGTAGAACTGAATATCCTCCTCCATCCATCTGGGAAAGAAACTTGAGTTCCCACCATCTCATTTTCGGCTAAAAACGTAGTCAAGCGCCTTCATAGGCACGCCAAGCCAGTAGGTGGCAGTAGTTCCCCAAATCATCAGTGACTGCAGTAAACTCTTCCTTTGACATGGAATAGCTAGGTGGTGGGAAACAGCCACCCTTAACGCCTGTGGTCTGAGAGCAGTAACTGGGCTAAACAGAGGTCTCCCATGATGCCAGAGCATTTGTGTTGCTGGCAGTGACGTTATTAAACCTAGAAACCTGATTAGTGACCTCTACAGGCAAATGCTGACTACGGAGAATTCGTAAATCTCCACTTTGGTCCGAGTTTTTGAAAAAAATATTTTTGGTGCAATTTATCTTTCTTCATTTTGGTTTGAATGATAGCTCAGACTGTAGAATGTTTGTGGGACACCTGGCTACGTGTGGACAGGGTCTCGGGGGTTGGGGGGGGGGGGGGGGTGCCCTGGACAGGTCTTCAGTCCCTCATAGGGCAACACAGAAACCAGTGAGGCATACCGGCATGCACACACTCCTGAGACAAGCAGGGACAGAAAACATATGCTTTAACAAGAAAAAAAAAACAGAGATTCAAAAAGGGGATCTTAGCGTCTGTCATTAAAGATGATCTATTTTAATACCTTCAGAGTGAGATATAATTGTCCAAGCTACACACACACACCAGACACTTCACACACCGTGACTGATGCCAAAGATAGGAATCAGTTTTCAGCCGTCAAACGACAAAAAATACACAATCCTATCAGTGTTGAAGTATCCGTCCATCTGAGAAACGAGGGAGACGAGCCAAAGAAACAAAGACAGGGAAAAGTGCAAAGGAAAGAAAACATGGAGTCGATTATAAGTCACAGACAGACGTACGGAGGTCGTTCACTGCTCAGCTCTGGTATCCGTCCAGATTAGAAGGACGCAGAGATCACATCTGGTTTCAGGAGTGATAGAGAGAGAGAGAGAGAGAGAGAGAGAGAGAGAGAGAGAGTGTGTGTGTGTGTGTGTGTGTGTGAGACTGGCGTGGTCCAGGCCTGCTGTTGTTGCGGTATCATGCCCCATTGGCTGATGAGTTGCTATGCTCATCTCTAGGTCCTCTCCGCCTCAGTCAAACCTGTCACATTGTGAGTCACTGTGGACATAAGTGGGAAAGATGCCTCTTCCCGTTACATCAATCACTCACCAGACACACATCAGTCTCAGCGTGTCTGTTGTGAGGCCCATCTGAAGGCGGCGGCGGTGTCCTGAGGAGGAGAACTGGCCAGATCCGGAACCCTGAGCCGGGATCTGGTTTGGTCAGCAGCCCTGACAGCGGCGCGGTGCTGATGCTACTTGTGTCTCCTGCTCAGAGATGCTGCTGCTGCTGCTGCAGAGCTCTGGACTCATGAACACAGTGGCGAGACTGCAGCTGATGCTGAACACACACTTTCTCCTCATCCTCTCATCATTCCCTCACCCGTCTCACTCCCTCTTCCTCCTATCTTTTATTATTTGTTGTTCCTGTCTCTCATCCTTATTCCACCCTTTCCATGTCTTTATTTCTCTCACACTCTAAGCTGCTACCCTTAAGACTGTGGTTACCATGGCGACAGCGACGTGCTGCGGAAACGTCAAAAAGACCGAATCCACCCAGGATCACTTCCTTGTTTAACTCCTAAATTCTTGCCCGCTGCCTTTTTTTCCTCGGTACTTTGAGAAACAAATAGCCGAGCCCATTAGCACCGGTTCTATTTAGAACCTTCCACTCGTTCCCTCGGCGAGTCGGTGAAGTCTTGGCTGAAGGAGGGCTCTCACCCAGAGCACCTAGAATTGGTAGCTTGTTTCCCCTTGACATGGTTGACCTTGAACAAATTAGCACCATTCTCGATCCTCTGGACATGGCAGTTATTGATCATTTAAAAACCCCAGCAGACGTCACGTTTTGTTTGCAGGAATGTGAAATCCTCACAAAGCCAGACTCATCCAGACAGTTTAACTGTTTTATCTTGTGTGTGTCTGCTGAAACAGCCAAATGAGCAGGTTTTTATCTCAGTGATCAGGCAGCCTGCATTTTTCCTGTTACTACAACACACTGGAGTGCCTGGTTAGTGGAGGTGAAGCCTTAATAAGAGGAGGACATCAGCAGGTGGGGCTGTTTTCAGGCATCTCAATTAAGAGATGTTGCTTTTACCCTCAAATCCCTCTTGTTCTTCCCCTCGTCCAGTCATCCCCCTCTCTTGTTCCTTTTTTATACCCCCCCCCCCCCCCAACCCCCAACCTAACACATGAACTCACGTCCACTTTGTTGGCAAAAAGACAAGTCAGATGTAAACAACACAACCTAATGGCTGTTTAAAGCCAGTATGCAGAGAAAGATAAACTTTAGTGCTTGTGAAAGGGCAACAGTGCGGTGATGATGTGCAGGTATGGACCCCCCCCCCCCCCCCCCCACACACACACACACAACTGCTTCTTGGGAGCAGCAGGGAGGGATTAGGAGGTAGCCAGAGATGGGCTCTGTGGAGCCTTCAGGAGAAGGACGAACAGTACCAGCAAGGCGGTTTTTCATTTTGGAGTGATCACATGTCGTAAAAAGAGGTTTGAATGATTTCTGCAAAAAATCAAAATGAAAGAGCTGGTTCACTGAGAACCCGTAATTACTTGTTACTTTTTAAATATGATCAGTCACTGAGTTTTCATGCAGGCTGAACATGAAAATAGTCTCCTACATCTATCTCCTGCATCAGCTTCTGATAGAAAATAGATTGTAAAACTCTGGGATTAGAAAATCCTGACAGATCTACATCGCACTGTCACTTAACATTCATGGACTCAGCCATGTTGGCTCACAACGGGGAAAGCTGTTGGTTTAGCGTCCAGGAAACAGCAGACAACGTTTTGGCTAGTAGAAGCTAATCATTAACATTAGCACCTCCACCACACAGCAGAACTCCTCCAGACTTGTGGTGATTGTGGAGATAAAACGTTCCAGAACAAAATGAGTCAGTGGTAGAGCCGTGTTGCTGTTAGCCAGTCAGAGGAGAGATGTCCAAATATCAGGAAGTAAGACTCCACATTCTGTCGTGCTCTGCTCCACTCTCTCCTGGCTAACGTCTACTTCCTGAAACAGAAGCGCCAGAGCTTTTCCCCCCCAAAAGATTGACTCACAAGTCATTCATTTACACCAGAGACCACTGCAGAAGTGTTGATAAAACAAGTGAACTTGGCCTGTAAATTAAAAAGAGAGATTTAGAGTCCTGCTTGTGTCTACGTTTAGTTTCTTTATGGAAAAGAGAAACTCAAAGCCTCTGTTTCCTCTTCCTTCTCTTTGATGTGTTTTCATCTTTTTTTTGAATGTTTTAATGTTTTATTTCCGTTTGCCAAGTGGGATGCGCTGGGTTAGGTAAATAACAAACCTCTTTCTTCTACGCTGCCAATGAGTTAGAATTTTGGATCAGTTTGGTACGTTTAGCTGAAATAATACACCAGGAGCTGAATGTTAATGCTGTCACATCACTGGACAACCAGCCCTCCGTGGTATCGGCTAATATTTGACATGGGCCAAATTAGGTCCGGGTGATATGGACCAAAACTTACATCTCGATATCTTTTAGCTGAATTCCGATATACAATATATATCTTGATATTTTTCCTCCTGTAAAATATTTACAAGTTAACTCACTTCAAGCTGTCTTGAGAAATTATACATAAATCAGTAGATCAAATGCATAAAAATATATTGATTCTTGTCAAACTTTAACCTTAGTACCTATTCTCTACCAGTCTGTGCTTTAGAAACACTGGTACAGCTGTCTGCACACACACACACACACACACACACACACACACACACACACACACACACACACACACACACACACACACACACACACACACACACACACACACACACACACACACACAGTTGAGAGCTAGAGGTTTATCAAATGTATCACAGGCATTTTTTAATTATATATTTTTAACTAATGTAGAGGCGGCTAATATCGTGTATTTCTTGTCCAGAGAAAATAAGTCTATCATGTTAAGCTAAATGTATGATGATGTAATTGCATCTACTGAAGATCACATGAGCCATGCACCGTGGAATATTATTTTTGGGCTACTGTCGCCATAACCCACGCCTTACAAACTCTTGACTTTTTCAACAGAATCGCTCGTAACGAAGTAATTTCTAGCATAGCAAACCGGAGAGGAAAAAAAACGGAACCGTAACAACATTTCTCACCCACTGAGCTCGTGTTCAAAATAAAACGTTAACCCTATGGTTTACTATTCAAACCCTTACAATTTGTTTTAGGTCATTTGGCCACTTTGGCTATCCGTAGATGTTTTCCATTACACAGGGAAGGGAGGGGTTTGGCTCTAGTGATGGGAATTCCGGCTCTTTTTAGAGAGCCGGTTCTTTTGGCTCAGCTCACCAAAAAAAGCCAGCTCTTTCGGCTCCCAAATGGCTCCTCAGATTTTCTGTTGCGTAAAGTTTATTTATCACCAAAAATAACACAAAACTATATGTAAAATGATGTACTAATGTAAAAACTGCAATATATCAAATATTTATCATTTATATGGATTTATTTACTGAACACTTTAAGAAATCTCAACTTTCCGACTGCTGTCGCTCATTTTCTCATCGTCTTCGTCGCACTTTCCTCTCTCTCGCTCGCCTTTTCCTCCTCCTCATTCCCTCTCGTCTCCCTTCACCCGCATGTGCTCTGCTGTGTGTCTGAGTCTGATCCTCCCTCTTCCCCGCCCCTACTGCTCTGTGTGTAGACAGTCTGGACACGCAGTTACACCTGCTGACCAATCGCCTGTGGCTTTCACCAAAGCAAGAGGGGGAGGGGAGGGAGGGTGACAGCTCCCAATGACGAGCCGGCTCCCATCGTTCACTTCATAGAGCCGGCTCTTAAAGCCGGTTCGTTCACAACAGACACATCACTATTTGGCTCGTCTCCGCACAAGCAGGATGGAAAAACAGAACTCCGTTGGCATTGAATGTCCCCAAATAATTAAAAACCAGGACGTCAAATGCACAGTTTAGAGCAGCACATTTACCCAGAGGCTCTCAGATTGAGCAAACTTGTGAGAATACACGTAATAACCGTTTAGAGACGGAGCAACATGTCACTAGCATAGCTGCTAATCGCTAGCACAGCAGTTTGACCAGTTATGCTGATATAAAGATATAAAGTCAGCTTATATCTTGTTTAAAAATAATATCGATATTTTAAAAATATCGATATATTGCCCAGCCCTAAGCCAAATGAATGTGTTTTAGCTGCATGCCATTGTCAAATGCTAAACGCTGATATGTTGCACCGCTCTCGCTAAGGTTTTGTGTGGGATGTTGATTGAAGATCTGAAGAAGTATTCTAAATCTCAACCTCATCTTCCTGAAGCATCATATTTTGTTCACGTTGATTACACACACGAAGCACATGCCCACCCAGAGTCGTGCAAGCCTGGCTAACGAGTTCCATCATGTTTAACGGCGAGAGGAGGAAGTGATTGTGAAGATTGGGATGAGATTGGGCGGTACAAGGCAGCATGTGCAGATTTTCGTCACACCATAACCCCTGCCAAGTCTCAGTTACCTCTGCTGATGGATTAGATCATGTAGTACTACCGCTGCGAGCAGAGGAAGAGGAGCGGAAAGACCAATTTACTGTTGAAAATGAAAAAAAAAGCCTTGGTTTGAATCAAACTGGTTGGTGTTTGAAACCTTGGCCTTGTTTTGACCTCTCCTGCCCACAGATGAGGCTTATGCTCTTGAGTGCACTGACCTGTTAAGACATGACCCTCGTGCTGCCCCTTTCAATCCCTGCTGCCGCCGCCTACTCCTGAGAAACGTCAAGAATCCTTCGAAGGCTTGACAGAGACAAACCCCGGGATGGCCCCACTGATGACTCATCTTCCAGTTTCATTGAGAGTAACTGTTGTTGTTGCTATGTTCTTTCTAATCTTTTGCCAATAAAGAGGGCAGTGTAGTGCACGATATTAGAAAATGCAGCTTTGAGATGTTGAAACAGGAGCGTAGTGGGAGTCGTTGCGTTAAGAACGGACAGACAGAGGGCGGCGTTTATGTGGAAGTTCAGGTTAATAGATGCAGATCTGTGGAAGAGTCACCGGACGTGGTGGGAAAAGTATGATCCGTCACTTTTAGCTGATTTTTTACCCCAAATGTTTCCTAATGTGAGTGACGTATGTAGAAAATACAGCTCAGGGTCAGCACAAAGCTTGTTGTATGGGTGTTTAACTCTAATTCCTGCTTGGACATTGATGACGCTGTCCAACAGCAAGAGTAGAGTGAGAACCACAGACTCAGGCGTGCTCAAACTCGTCTGTAGTACCAAGGCAGGTACTGACAGACAACAGAGGCGAGGAAGTGTAATTTTTGCAAGGAGCAGTCTGTCACAGATTGTGATCTGACATTCAACACCTCACACACACACACACACACACACACACACACAAACGCATGTATATCCACGGAATCTGTGCAAAACTAATGTGAACCAGATGTAAGGTGCTCTGGGACCCCGACATCACCCTGGCCAGGGAAGGTCTTCCCTGACTTATCTGGGTGGGGTCAGCGGTGCAAAGGGGACGGCCCAACTGGTCTCTGTGCACTTTTCCACGGGCCATTAGAGGGGAGAGGATGCTGCCGCGGGTCAGCGGGAACCGAGTTGGCGAGGAGCGTTGGAGAAAGGGATGTCCCGATCGGATTTTTATTGCTCTTGAGTCCGAGTCCGAGTCATTTGATTTTGAGAATCTGCCGATACTGAGTTCCAATCTGATACTTTTGATACATAAAAAAAATAAGAAAAGGAAGAAACAGTTCCAGAATGTTCCTTATTTTTTATTTAATTACCTTTTTATTTTAATTTTTAACAACAGATCACTTCTGTGAGGTAGCTTGAACAATCAAGTAATAAATAACATAAATTCTCCACTTTTAGACTTTATTGCAAATATGAAAAAGTCTAATATAAAAACAGATAGCACTTCAGCTTAAAATACCTGGCAGGGGTCTATTTTGCCTCGGCCCCCAAAATGCTTAGATACGCCCCTGGGCATGGGACGGAGTTTTGAAGATGATCTGAATTGTATCAACTATATAAAAACTACATGCTGATAAGTTATTGCTTTATACAGGTACAAACGTGTAGTGAGATAAATCTACCTACATTTTATTTTTTTAAGAACTTTGTTTTGTTTTCTTGGTTTTTATTTTCCTGTCTTCCTGTCCCGTCTGTCTCTGATCTTCCTGCATCTCCCAGTCCTCCAGAAAAACTCCTGCCTGCTTCCTTCTTTTTCACCTCACAAGTTACTTTTTAACTAGCAGATCAAATTGATCTACTGACCGCAAAAAAAGCGGAGTGTGCGCCACACTGCCCGGCTGCGCCAGTGACGAGCGCTGCAGCGCGAGCGCGTCCACACGTCATGCTCACATACAGACAGAACTTACCAGAGAGAAAACGAACGGACACGAATGACTGTGTGTTAATTATTTATTTTTGGCGACGCCACTTAGAAACTTAGAAAATGTTACTGTGGCCGTGTGCAGAACGCAGCTGGAGTTCATGAATAATCAGCGGTCTGCCTGCCTCTCTGCATCTCTGCTCAAAAGAATCCCCGCTACGCTGAGTCCATATAAATAATATAATATCGGTAGAAACTGGATCTCTTTTGTGCTCCTTCTGGGTGTGTAAGTTAAGGGCGTCAGGGGAGCCTGACAACCTTTAAGGAGAACCAAGTTGCTCTCCTGTAATTTGAACCCAGTATCCAACTCTGGATCGGGGCTTGGATCGGGAAGTAAAGCCGAGTCCCGATCAGTCTGAAACCACGTGATCGGGGCCGATTTCTGATCATGTGATCGGATCGGGACTTCCCTAGTTGGAGATTTACATGTGGACTCCCCAGGACCAGTCCCCCTCTGCTGCAGGGTCTGGAAGAGCCACTGCTTATCTGAGAAATCGAGCTCCCTCCCTTTTTACGGTTCCTCCCTCTAGTCTAAATAGGAGGAGAGTTGCACTAACAGGCTCAGAGTTTGGTAGTGCCCTTTTGCCACACGTTCCCAACAGGACTACTGTTTTTTTTATCTTTTCCTGAGAGGATTTACTTTTATCTGACAGCATGACTGAAAACAACAGGAACAAAGAAAGGAAACGGAAAAATAAGGGAAAGAAAGGAGAAAGGGGGAAAGAGGGGGATTCCAACACAGGTAAATGAATTAAATGTAATTTCTGTGTTTTTGCTTGTGTGTCAGAGAGAAACAGAGACGGAGGGCGACAGCCTGGGAGAAACAGCTGAGTGGCGTAAAGTTTGTGTTTAAAGGAGCGCGAGGCAAACCTGCTTGGTGCCAGGTTTGTCACATGAGTTGATCTTCCAGGGGCCAGCGTGGAAGAGGGACAGCATGACAGCTCCTTAACACATCCGTGGAAATAAGATGTTAACTCCTGAAACAGACGCGGTCCCCACAGAGCCAAAGTTCCTCTGGAGAACGTGTGACTGTGCTTTAAAGGCTGCTATGAACCCACGTGCTTCGTCACTGAGCTCAGGCCTGAGGAGCAAGAGTGAAAAGTTAGGCTGACAGCAAAGCAGGTGTCATTATGTGCTTTTGACAGCGTTCATGTTTCTGCTGATTTGAATTCAGAAGCTGCCGTGACTCATCCACGTTTATTTTTTATATAAATACTATTATTTCAGCTTAAAGGTGCTTTGGGGTTTTGGAAAAGAAAGAAAGCTGTCTGCGTTTCACATAGGTAAGAACTGTGGCTCCTCACCAGTGAGCTCTACAAGCTGCAGCATGTCACTTTAGTTTGACCTGGGGTCATGGGGAGGCCCAGCCCCCATTTCAGTGACACTTTAAGGACAAAAGCTCTATTCTTACAGTAGTTTCCTCTTTTTTTTCTCCTAACATGTCATTCTCTGCAGGATCAGATAGTCTCTTACATCTTGATAGACATTTTGTACCTGGTGATGTCACTCTATGTCAGCCTCCAGCAGATAAAACCTCACGGTGTGTTTCCTAAATGGGACTTCTACATTCATTTCATCTCATTTGAGGTCCGTTGGACATTGAGGAGTGATCTGTCTTACGCAGAAGATTTTGGTTGATTTTCATCATGTGGCAGTTAATATTATTGGCTAAAACATAGAAGCTGACAACCAAGTTGAATCTATAAACATGTAACCCCCCCCACGTCCAGAGTACCAGCATGGTTTCCACACAGAATAAGCGATGCTGTGTTTTTCCCCATAGGGGTTTATTTTACTCATGTTTTCCTGCTATTTTACTTTATTAACATTTATATTGCTGCTATTTAAGTTTTTGTCTCAGCTGTCGTTCTTTGGTTTTATTTCACGGGGGGGGGGGGGGGGGGGGGGACTTATGAAGAGCATATTTATCCATGCATGTAGGATTATTTTATTTGATAGCAAGGTAATATTAGTACATTAATCTAAATCATTCAAATTGAGTCTGAATGAAGACACGTTCACACACGTGTGAATAAAAAAAATAGATGCTGTTTAGTGAATGGTTGTCTCTTTTTCATGGAGATTTCTGATATTTTTTCACAAGCTATTACAGTGTTATTATGTCCTAATAACTTGTGTATTTTATGCTCTGCTGATTACAACACCCACTCTGGTTGTGGTTTTTGTAAATGCAGGTTAACATGTTATACCACGTGCTGCCACATGGGGGCAGCCCCAAAAATACATAGAACAGTGTGAGCTTTAAAGCAGCTATCCAGGTTTTCCCCTCTCTGGAGTTATGACCCTGTACTGGGATAAACCAGTCTTTTGTACATCCGCCTACGTACAGATGCCATTTACAGAACATGCATGTGTTTGCGGACGTTCCTTACCTGATGCACAGTTGGCAACATTTCTTGTGTTTGAGCTCTGTTGGCCGGCTAGAGGTGCGTGTTCATGAGCGAGAGGCATTGCTTCCAGCTGTAATCACGTACAGTCCAGTTTATGCTTCTGCGTCAACTGTGTGACGGAGAGACTTTGGACTTCTCCGTCTCCTGGGCAGTGTTGCAAAGCAATTCCCCTCCAGGGCAACAGAGGACGTAGTTGCATGGCTGTTCTGGGGTATCCTTTCATGTATCTGGTCCTAGACCCTGTATACACTATTGTCTTTATATTGTGTTTTTTTAACATGGACAAATGTGTCCCTCAGTCTGCCCTCGCCACCTCTAAACCCATGTGTCCCGTCATCTCCATCTTTGATTAAAACGCTTGCTGCGTGTCTTTACTCCTCCAGGATAAAACGTTCTTATTTCTAGAGTTTTTCCGTGAGGTGTTCTTCAAGCTGCTCCATGTCTGTTGCTAGATATCTTCAGCTCTCATTGTGTTTTTGAGGAAGCGACATCCTGATCACAAGCTTGTGCTCTCTGTCTCTATTTGAGGGATGTTGAGAAAGTGGGCTCGACTCCGTCTGTTCTTCATGCCTGTTGGAGAACCCTCGCAACAACGGTTAATGGCGTTGCGTGTCTCCGTACCGAAGCAGATGCAGAAGCATGAACTAGGCTTAAGTAAGGAGAGGGGTACAAGGTGTAAAAGAGATTTTCTGCCTCTAGGTGGCGCCCTCTGAGAAAGATCTCTGGATTTCTGCTCCGCTTGTCAGAAGAGGCAAAAACGGTGTGACTCACACTTGGTGTGATCTCCTGTCCATCCTACATGGAGACATTAACTTGGGCTGTTTTGAAGTGTTTTTATATGTGAAAGATGAATATTACTATCTAGACCGGAAAGCAACATTTACATCCCACGAGACTGATGGGATAGCAGCTCGCCCAGACAAGATCAAGGTCTGATTCTGTCACCTTCAAATAGCTCCAGCTTCTAAATATTCATAATGGAAGTTATTTTATAAAACCTTTTTCCGTTTTTGGATATTTTGTTGTGAGAAAAATCACGATGTTCCAGCGGAACCAGATTCCTGGATGCGCTGGAAGTGTTTTACTGTAAATATTTATGCTTCCATACAGATAAACAGGTAACAGCAGCGTGAATGTTTTAATTTCTTCGTAAAGCACTAATATAACCGGAGATGTATTAGGACGTCAACAATCCTGTACTCAGACTAGCTGTTAGCCCATCAATCCAGTTGGATGTTTATTCCATTATTCCCGGGCTAAGGCTACGTGGAAGAACTCATTGGGTCAGATAGTAATTATTTATAACTTAACAAAGAAACGCTTGACAAACGGCTGGAAACAAACCTCTTCAGGGCAACTGTAAGGTTGTTTGGGGGATTGCGTTTCAGAGCAACAGCTCTGGTCTAACCTGACCTCTCAGCTCTTTTTGTTGTAGCCACAGAACGATGTCACGATGAGACATCTGAAATCACCTATTCTCTCACCATGGATTGTGTTTCTTTACAGCTAGTTTAAAGACACAAATGACATTCATTAGTTCTGGAAGCCCATTATGAATGAATGAGGGTGAGGAGCAGAGGGCTCAGCTCTCCTCCTCCTACGGAAGGACATCTAATATCTACTCGTTCCTTTTTAACCCTCTCAGGCTCAAAAGGAGTTTCGATAAAAGGATGAACAACTAAGTCCTTCAGGCAAACTTCTGAGTTAAAAAATGCTCATGAAATACGTATGCGGAGTAACCAGGTCGGTAGGTTTTAACGCTGCAAATCTGCAACGCCTGCCTCCAGAGGGTTAAGGAACACTTTTTACATCAGCCACATTTGCAGATTCTGATATAGCGGGACCAGATAATCCAGTCATCGGCTCCATGAGCTGATAATCCAGCTGAACCGTGAAAATACAAATAAAGGTTTTACAAACTTAATTTATCTAAAAAGCAAATAAAGGCAACTTTGTTGTTTTTAACACTTCATTGAATCCATCATTATTCAAATCAACAATTAAAGATGTAGACTGTTTATTCTACTCTGAGATTCTGGGAATGTGAACAACTCACTGAATGACTTTTTCAAACCCAAGAGGCTCAAATTCGCAGGGATGCTTTTTTTTTCTTCAGTACTTTTGAGTTGGTAGTAACTTTAGACTGCTAAATATTTATCAGGCAAAGAAAGAAGTGTTTATTTTACAATGTCCTGTCTAATAAACCCAGCCAGCTATTAAACATTCCTAAGTGATCCGTCGTCGTTAGATTTTGGGATTTATCAACAATTCAAATGGTCTGAATGTGTAGAATTGTGCACATGCTGATGTTTTCCTTTTCACCGCTAAAACATGATCCCTCTGCTACAACAAGCATTCCAATGAGATAGATATGTATCCAGTTAAAGAGTTTCAATAACTCGTTCAAGATTTCTGCCTAACATTTTGCATAAACCCAACGTTATTTTGCCGAGTGGATCATGAAATGTTACAGACGCTTCTGTGAGTGTGCACGTGCGTGTACGCGTGCCTGTCTGAAATAGGTGTGTCGAACAACAATTGTATGTAAACATGAGCATTCTGTTGGGGCTGAACGCCACCGACGGCAGAACTCATGGGACAGGCTGAGCTTGTGTCTGCTGTGGCGACCCTCTCCCAGCAGGTGCTCCTTTTTCATGATTGAACCCTCATTGGCGGCGGCATCGTCTGGACCGAAGAGCCATCTCACGTGTTGTTTCAGGACGTTCAAGGCTTGCACCGTTACACGACAAATTCCTTTCTAATCAGTGTTTCAGAAGCGGCTGGTGTTGTGACTGTAAGATGAAACTCTTCAGAGGAGGTTTCATAGTGAAACTGAACATCTGCAGACTTTGGCTAAGCAATGCTTCTTATCAAAAAGTTGAAAAATGAATCAAATGTGTGCAGATTCTGTAGCAGCAGCAGAGCTGTGGTTATACATAAATATGCTGCTGATTAGGTTTAATGCATCAACTTGCACCTCCCTTTTCTGTCGAATGTCGAGGCAAAACACAACAAGTCCCATTCTGCGTGGATGGGTTTGCGTGCATGTCATGAGGGTGGTAATGATCTTCTCTCTGGGAAGTGAGGACTCGGCTCACTCCACTTTGCTTTGGCTGCTCCTTGTCGAGTACGAACACCTATGCTAACCCTAGAGCTGAAAGGCCGCCACTTCAATCATTCAGCAGCAAACTGTTTACTTGAGACCTGTCAGATGAAGCAACGAGGAAGACCCCAACTGACTCTTTTATACGAGAAGCACAATTACAAGATGTGCTACAATCAATCATCAATCATCATAAACAACTTCGATCCAGTTGTGTGTTTGTGAAAATATGGCTGCAGCAAGTCGAGGTTCATCAGGGAAATCCCCACAGATGAATGATCAGTTCTTATTCTGAGTGATCGTATGTTGGACTAGAAATCTAAACAAACCATAGCAGCAAAATATTTACTCTGTAGGTCGGACTATAGGCATGCTCCATTGTAGCCTCAGCTTGTCTGCCATTGGCCCAAACAATTTTAGGTTGGGCCAATCACAGCTCTATATGTTTGTATGGAGACATCGGCCATTTCTCAATACCCAAGTATGCACTTGGCAAGGACACCAGAAAGTCCATTCTGCCGAGTTTGGGAAGACGAGGACGGCATTTGGTACAGAAGCGTTGCATCATGGCAACAAACGCTGCTCATTGCTACAGTTAAAAAACAACCTGACATCAAAATAAAAGTCTAGTTTGTCCCGTAAATAACAAAATAACAACAAAAACATGTTTATATAATATTTGGTCCACTTTTGATCTAAATTAATAAAATACTAGCATTTTCTGCTGTTAAATAAATAAAAAATAAACAATATTCATCAAAACAGAGCGATTTAAAGCACTGCTGCTTTTATTTTGATAGTGGGTTAGCTAGTTAGACTTTTGAGGGGTTGCGAAAGCTGAGGGAAAACAAAACAAATGAAAACAACAAATTTAACAAGTTACACAAATTTATTTACAATAACAGACAACTTTATGTTTCTTTATTTGTATTTCTGATGTAAAACTTTACAGTCATGAGTTTTCTCCTCAGCTGCTCAAAGCATAGCGGTTTGAAAAGCAATGCATTGTGGGATATCTTGCCGGCCAAGTCCACAGAAAGATGCATCCAATGCATTCTCGATATTATGGGCGGAGTAAGAACACATCCAGGAATGACGTTTCACAAGGACGCGGGTACACAACTTCAGACAAGTATGCATAATGAGAATTTGTGTGGGCTTAGCACCAGAGTTGTGATGGAGAAAAACTACAAAGATGGCGTCAGCTCAGGAGCAGTGCTCATTTGAAACAGCTTTGGACAATTCAGACCTGGGCTTTTCTTTGAGACAAGAGCAGAGGGAGGTACTTAAGTTATTTATTTAGAAAAAATATGTATTTGCTGTTTTTCTTTGACGGTGTATGGTGGACTGCCCCTTTGACTGATTCACATATGCATACGTCACACTGCCCTTTGCTGTGATTGGCCCTTGTTCTATCCCAGAAACAGTTGGAGAAACGACCCCAGATTCTGCCCCACGGCCGAGCTCTGTCTATGGGTCGTGGCCAGACTACGTATTTACACATATGGGACGGCTTGCCAGGCTGATCTGTTAGATGATAGTTAAGGGATTAATATAAGCCCTTGAGATGTTTCATGAATGTCTGCTGACTGTCATTACTGAGGATTTCCTGATTCCAAAAACCTTCTTTTCCTTTCTGTTTTTCCTAGTCAAATTGATTCTAATTCATTTGTAATACACCTTCCTGTTTACCAATAATAGTCACCCAAGTGTGACAGTGCAATGGAAATTAGCTGTTTGATTTACATTTCTGACCGTAATGTTGAGAGATTTGGTTCTACATCCAGCCATGTCTTTGACTTCCAGATTGTATTTGCTATTCTTTTAATATTTCAGACATTTCAAAATAAAACAAAAACAAATGTTAACTAAAAAAAGGCCAAAAAAAACCTAAAACATTGGAACTAGAAGGCTAATTTTTAAAGCTCCAAACTTCAAAAATAAATCCCCATATTAAGCATCCATTTGCTTAGCTTGGTCTACAAACATGGTAAACAAGCAGCTTGTTAATTCCAATGTGATAATCTGTTATTTTTAAATCCAGCTTTTTGAAATTCCTGCTGTTTGGAACATGACTGTTGGAGTTCAGTGAGATCTACAACATCAGGATTATGAGAGATTTTGTCTCAAGCTCTGCGTCTTTCATGCAGTCGAAACGTCCCCTGCTCATGGAGCAGCTATGAGTGAGAGGTAGTTGAAGATTTCCTCCTAGCTAATAAAGAAACAGACTGCATGTGTCTCCTGGTGAACATCACCTCTGCTGCTGGATTACGTGAGAAGAACGCTGTTGGTTTTTATTCCAGTGAGGTCTGTGAGCCTTGGGTTTGCCACCAAATTATGGTGCTTGATTAAACATGAACACAGTGAATGATAGCACCCATGAAGATAATAATTCCTTGTTAAATGTGTGCTTTTCCTCCATTTTTGATATTAAAGTACATTTTAATTTACAACAAGCTTTCATAACGTTCAGTTCTTTAGGTGTGTGTCTATGCTGATGATCACAGTGATTTTTCAGAAATGTGAAAATTCAAATACGCATTTTTTAAAATAGTAACTGATTATTATAAATTGGTATATTAGAAGTAAAATCTTGTAAAAATAAATGAAAATGTAGATATAGACATGCCACATTTAATCAGATTTCAGTTTAACACTTGAAACAGTGCAAGTTCTCCCACTTAAACAGATGAGAGGGCCATAATTCTCATCATCGGTACACCTCCACTATAAGAGACAAACTGAGGGGGACAAACAGATAATCGCATTGTCTGATTTTTTAAAAGAGGTTTTTATTTTTTTTCAAACTATTGTGGAAAATAAGTATTTGGTCTCCTACTAACAAGCAATATTTCTGGCTCTCACCTGTAACGTCTCCTCTGTCCTCCACTCGTGACCTGTATTGATGGCACCGGCTGGAACTCGTTTTCAGTATAAAAGACACCTGTCCACAACCTTAAACAGTCACACTCCAAACTCCACTATGCCCAGCACCAAAGAGCCGTCAAAGGACAGCAGCAAAATCAACTGTGGGAGCCGTTATTACTAAGTGGATAACGTACAAGACCACTGATAATCTACCTCGATCAGTGGCTCCACACAAGTTCTTACACTGTGGAGTCAGTATGATCACAAGAGCAGTGAGCAAACATCCCAGAACTACAAGGGGGACCTAGTGAAGAACGTGCAGAGAGCTAGGACCAAAGTTGCAAAGGATGCCATCAGTAAGACACTACACCACCAGGGACTCAAATCCTGCAGTGCCAGACGTGTCCCCTCCTGCTTAACGCTTCCACTGTCCTAATGGTGTGACCCCGCCAGGAAGGTTGACCACTGAACAGGGTTGATGGTTTATCCCTTGAGGTCCACGTGGCAGTGGTGAGGAGTGAGCATCACCTCACCCCTGCCACGTGGACTTCAAGGGATTAACCATCAACCCTGTTCAATGGTCAACTTTCCTGGTGGGGTCACCCATGAAGACAGTGGAAGGCTTAAGCCAGAATGTGCAGGCCCGTCTGAAGTTTGCTATAGAGCATTTGGATGATCCAGAAGGAGATTGGGAGAATGTCATATGGTCAGATGAAACAAAAATAGAACTTTTTGGTAAAAACTACTCTTCATGTTTGGAGGAGAAAGAATGCAAAGAACACCATGCCTACTGTAAAGCATGGTGGTGGAAACATCATGTCTTAGAGCTGTTTTCCTGCAAAGCGACCAGGATGACTGCTCAGTGTAAAGGAAGTGATTAATGGTGCCATGTATCATCAGATTTTCAGTGAAAACCTCCTTCAATCATAAGAGCATTGAAAATGAAACGTGGCTGGGCCTTTCAGCATGACAACGACCCAAAACACACCGCCAGGGTGACGAAGGAGTGGCTTTGTAAGAAGCATTTCAAGGTTCTGGAGTGGCCTTGCCAGCCTCCAGACTCCATAGAAAATCTTTGAAGGGAGTTAAATGTCCATGTTGCCCAGCAACAGCCTCAATTTATCACTGCTCTAGAGAAAATCTGCATGGAGGAATGGGCCAAAATACCAGCAACAGCGTGTGAAAACCTTGTGAAGACTAGCAGAAGACGTTCAACCTTTGTCATTTTGTCTGTCATAGTCGAGGTATACCTATAATGAAAATTACAGGCCTCTCTCATCTTATTAAGTGGGAGAACTATCACAATTGGAGGCAAACTAAATCCTTTGTTTCCCCCACTGTACATTAAAGGGGACACAATATGTAAAACTCACTTTTTGCATCCTTTTGTGTTGCCATCTGGGCTCTACCGCCTGTATAAACAAACACACATTGTAAAACAAACAAAAAAAACTCCAGAAAAAACTTCCAATTTCTGTCATAGTTTGGTCTCAGAAATTGATCACATACACTTTAATGAGCCATTTAAAAATGTCCCTTATTGTGATGTCACAATAAGGAAAGTTAAAAAGAACCCCCTTCACCTGTCTGCGTTCTGGGAGATTTCCACTCTAGAAATGGAGGAGCTGGGGCTCTTTTTAAGCACCTCCTGGATTTCCAAGATTCCACTTTGTAGTTGCCTGAGTGGGAGTTGTCTTGCCTAATCCTTCATTCACAGGAACGAAATCCGAAAATGTCCACCTTAGTTCAAAAAACGTATTTCGTTCCTACATTAAATCATTAAAGGTGAGGTTCACTAAAAACGTTTTTTTTCTTGTTGTTTTTGAATTATAATCAGTCACTCTGGGGTGAAAGTGAAAATTGTCCTTTACCCTGTTTCTTGAATTAGCTGCAAAAAGACAATAGGTGGAGAAAGATTCTGAAAAAGACACGCAGATCTACATCACACTGTAAATTTACATTCATGGACCCAGCCATCTTGGCTTGTGACTGATTTACCATCAAGGAGAGAACAGAGCACATCTCAGCTGTTAGAACTAACTGTTAGCATTAGCAACTTCACAACATGGCGGAACTCCTGCAGACTTGTGTTATTTGTGGAGATAAAACATGAATGTTTCAGAGTGAATGGAGGCAGAGGAAGAGTAGCTTTGCTGTTAGCCAGTCAGAGGCAAGATGTTTGAATATCATGAATATTGGGAGGAAGCAGTAGCTCAGGAGGTTGAGCGGTTGTTCAGTAATTGGAGGGTTGAAGGATCAATCCCGGCTCCTGGCAGAAAATGCTGCTGTTGTGTCCTTGGGCAGGACACCCGCCTGTTGGTGGTGGTCAGAGGGACCAGTGGCACCAGTGCTCAGCAGCCTCGCCTCTGTCAGTGCGCCTCAGGGCAGCTGTGGCTACAATGTAGCTCATCACCATCAGGGTGTGAATGTGTGTGAATGGGTGAATGAATGATTATGTTGTAAAGTACCTTGGGGGGGTTCTAGGACTCTAGAAGGCGCTATATCAATTACAGTCCATTTACCCTTTACCATTAACAGTGGCACTTACTCACTAGGGTCAGCCCCACTCCACTTCATCCCGCCATGCCTGGCCACATTCGTTCCACACTGTCACAGGAGTGCGAACATAATTGAGCACCTGGGCGGTCTGTGGTTTATGATGTCATGAATGCATCTCCGAGCATGTGGGCGGGGCAATAGAGTGTGGAGAAGTCCGCAGTGTCTCCATTATTAAACAAAAGTGGACTGAGCAGTCTTGCTTTTAGGAACTCTCTGACTATATAGCATCCTGCCTTGCTGTGTCTGGCAGCACTGTGTGTGTGTGTGTGTGTGTGTGTGTGTGTGTGTGTGTGTGTGTGTGTGTGTGTGTGTGTGTGTGTGTGTGTGTGTGTGTGTGTGTGTGTGTGTGTGTGTGTGTGTGTGTGTGTGTGTGCCTACTCACAGCAGTGAGGGACAGAGAAAAGTGGCTTGTCAGAGGCTCGTTAACTCCACAGCATCCAGAAAGATAATGAATCGCACATGCAGGAGGCCCCCCGTAGGCTGATTCTATCCACCAATTGGAAGCTCCCCCTAATGGTCGGCGTGCTTTTGAGCCAGCCAATCAGTCAGCAGCGGGTGGGTTGGACCAGTTCAGCTCTAGGCAGACCTCCTCGAGAATAGGGCTGAAAAGGCATCCAGTTGTGCACGGGAAAATCCAAGGCCACCTAAATGAGAACACTCCCAGTATGATCCAGGATGAGTGGAGCTGATGCTAGTGTGTGAGGGCCATGAGACTCCAAATCCTGCTGACTAACTTCAACTTCTTGAAACAGGAGCACCAGGGCTTTTAGTCCACAGAGAACAACTCACAAGGCGTTAATTTATGCTACAAACCACTGTAAATGAAATCATGAGTGTAAGCCCACTTTGTGGGCAGGAACTATATCAGTATTATGTGTGGCATTCCCAACAAGCTCAATAGTTGATACGTCTCCTTGGACTGTTCGTGGCTATCTTTGTGCGGCTCTTCGTTCCTGGAAATGTGTCTTTAAAATCTGAATTAGAATTTTTTAGGCGCAATTTATTAGGTTTAGCACATATTTTTTTCTCTATGTGTGTCTCATCTTCAATAACTAATAAAGAAGAGCTTAAGCAGGGCATGGGTGGGCATGGCTAGCAACAGCTCATTTGCATTAAAGTCACAGAGCCCTGAAATGACTCATTCTGGAAGGTACTGAAAATGTCAAGAATAGAGCTGGTGAGATTGTTTTTATTGTGTGCAAAGACTTGATGAACATGTTTTGTACCGACCATAGAACTGTTTAATTTAAATAGAAGTAGAATTAGTTCCTTTTGGATTTAGCGAGAACCGATCAATGTGTCGACATTGTTAAGTATATGTTGATGGCTTAAGATTTTTCCAACGTGATTTGAATACTCTGGATTTCTATTGAAACTGAAGTGGTGTGTGATTAAAGGAAACATGGAGAAGCATGACTTGCTAAGCTTTTGTGTAAACAAAGGCACATTCTGCTTCTTGCAAGTAATTATGACCTGTTGGCTTTTTTTCTGCTGTCTAGTTTTCTTGGTTTTTGGTGGGTGGCTGTTCATCTACTGGATGGATTTGAACCAGCAACCCACCAGTTACTGGGCAAACTCCTACCCCATCAAACAAAGAGAGACATCCTCTGATCCAGGACTAAACTTGGGATTCTTGGAAAAATATTTTTTCTAAAATAAATTGATCCGGACTTGATTGTGGCCTGAAAACCTGAAGACTTCTACACGGCTCTGACCTAAACTCAGACTTTATTGGTGCTCACACAACAGAACAGTGAGGATATGTTTCCAACTTTAAGTCAGAGGAAATGTTCATTATTACCAAGGGAAAAAAAGAGAACATTTTGGGATAAAAATGAATAAAAATTCCAACCGATTGGTTTTATTCAGCAAACGATGACAGCAAACTACATAGTAGAGCATTGGTAACCATCCCAGGAATGTTCTACTTGATTTTAATTGAATTTGATATTTTTCAACAGATGTTTTCGTGTAGGAACTAGCTTGTAGTGTAAAAGGCCATTCCTACATGTAAAACCCATTTTCCAACCAAACCAGCACACACTTTGCCTTCTGACATCGTGCAGTGAGGTGACATAATGCCACAGTAATCGTGGATACTTTGTCTGGAAAGAACCACAAAGGAATGCCTTAAATTCCTTTTCTAAGCTCCTGGAAATGAAACAGAAACGTTACCTCGAAAATTGGAGCAAAAGCATTTTGTTAATGCGCCCAGTAACTTTGTTTTTGAATGGCTCCGTGGGCTGAATCCTCCAACTGTTACACAAGGCATGAGCTGTTGACACGCCAAGATAGGCTTCTATTCTCAAATTGGGGTTTTATAGTCCATGTCTGCAGCTGCCCCTGTGCTTCAGAACGACAGAAACAGGCTGTTGTTGAGGCAGGCCTTCATCGTTACTCCCGGACTTTTTTCCCCCCACTGGGGTTATGGAAAAATGACCAGTTGTCAGCAAGACGTTATTGTATTTATGACTCTGACTGTTTGTGTGAGAGGCAGTTAATTACAGATATTGTTAATTTCACCATGGAGGTATTGCAGCATGACTGTGCTATTGGTCCATTACTTGATACGGGGCTTTCCACGGGTTCTTGTTACCATCAAACGTCCCAAAGCTGAGCAGACGGAGCAGACCCCGTCCACATCTGGCTCATTGAGCTGATGAAAAGTGCAGTTCCTGTAACTCCTCCACTCAAGGACAAACTCTGTCAATTTGCTCGACAAGGACAGACTTGTGTCCGGACGAAGCACTCCAACCCGTTCCCATACGGTCGGTGCAGCCTCATTCCTGCGGCTCCCTGACTATATGACTGACACGGCTTTCCTCAGGCAGTGTGCATAGGCTTAGTCTGGCAGAGTTAAGTGTGTGTGGAAATCATGAGCAGAAGTTCAGTTACACACACTCGGATCCGAGGGCTCACACAGGCTTTCGTAAGCTCTGCCCTCGGAGCAGCAGAAGACAATAATTTTCCAATTAGATAGAAATAAAAGTTTATGACTATGTCTGAAGATGCCTGTCAGACATGCGAAGAACGCATAAAACGGTCCTAAAGTACCAGTGATTTACTACTGAAAATGCTTTTGGTGAGTTTAATCTGAAAATTGGGGGTGGGTGGGGGTGGATGGGAGGGGGGGGGTCAGTAGGCTAGGCCGCAGGACACTGAGGACAGCTCAGCATCAAGTCTCATCAGGTGTGTTTGGCTGCTCCGGATCTGTTCCTGCTCCTGGCGATCAGTAAACCCAAATTACTTTCAGAGTTGATGTCAAACAGCAAAATGTTGCATGTCTTCATTCTTTATTAAGAAGCAGAGCCATGTTTATGCTTCAGTGCATGAATAAAGTTTTATTTTACCAAACTCCTGGGACATAAACATGTAGAAGTAACTGCATGAGCAAACTGCAGAAACCGATCTAGAGACTCCAAACTTCATCTGCAAGGCGCCGCCACATCAGGCGCCTTTATTCTCCAAATATCTTCAGTCGTATTTTCAGCAGGATGCGGTCCTCTGAAAAAAATAAAATAATAAAAAAGCAGGATAATTTTAGCTACGGAACTAAAAATGGCTACATTTCTATTGATCTGTGAGCTATTTTCAACTTGACATCGTGTTATCTGTGATCCCAAAGGAAACTGAGCTTTACTGTAAATATCTGATGGGAAAATATCGCGGGATTTAAAAAGATAGACATATAAGTAAATAAACAAACAAACAAATAAATAAGGGGTCTTGACAGATTGTGATTAGTGGAAGCTGAGAAGTTTTTAATGGTTTCTAAAATGCTGTCTGAGCCACTCTGAAGTGTGTTTCTGTGTAAAACGTGTAAATAATGAATATATTACCCGTTGTAACTGCCTTCCTAAGCAGCCTTTGTCTGGACGGCTGGTCCACGGCCAAAGTGTCTTTCTGCCGTCAAGAAACAACTTCAGTCTCCTAAATTTTACAGAACGCTACTTCATAAATATATTAAATATTCTAGTTATTAGAAACTGTAAACATCCCAGCAGCAGTGAAAAGCAGCACATCTGGTGGTTTTTATGAATCAGTGTGAAAATGGAAGCGTTTGGAGCATCTTCACTTTGGTCTTGGTTACCTTTGACCTCGCTGTTTCCTTTTCAGTCCTGTTAGCTATTTCTGTAAGCTGAGGCCATTTAGGAATCTGTCTAATGGGTAAGACTAATTAGTTCTTCCCCTTTAACTATGCCTTTGACATCCTCATCAGCTAAAGCGTTACATGCTGCGGTGTCCCGTGAACCCCTGTAAACAAAAATGACCTCTAGAGAAAGGACAACTCCTCCAAACGCTGCAGAAAAGGCTGAAAATGACTCATTTGTTTGAGGCTGGCGTGTCATTTGTAAAACATTTGTTATTAAGGAGACAGATTTAGAGATGCTAAGATGCCTAGAATAAGACACTTATAATAAACTGCATACTATATTATATTTCTGTGTATTGTTATAATATTACATGAATATTTCTAATCCATCTCCACCCAAATCCAGAAGGAGAAAAACTGCAGCATCATTTTTTTAAAGTTTTCTTTTCCGACACACGTCTCCTTTACCAGGTCAGTGAAGTAGGACACGCTGTCTGAAAAGAGAACAAGCTGAGGAGTGTGTGATTGTGTGTGTGTGTGTGTGTGTGTGTGTGTGGGAGAGGGGTATTGAAGTCATTACCTGTGTGATCTTCATACTGCTTGTCATGCTTTGTTTGTCTTCATCCAACTGTCATCCTTCAGAGGGACACAGCAAGCAGCTGTAATTTGTAGGACAGCTTAGTTCAGCATGTGCATGAAATTGAGAATGTTACTCATGGAGGATGTGTGTGTGTGTGTGAGAGTGAAAGAGAGAGAGAGAGAAAGAAAGAAAGAAAGAAATAAAGAAAGAAAGAAAGAAAGAAAGAAAGAAAGAAAGAAAGAAAGAAAGAAAGAAAGAAAAAGAGAGAGAGAGTGTTTGTCCGTAGGGAAGAGATTGTTGAGGAGGTACCTCAGCCAGCCCCTGCCTGACCCCTGCTCACCCATTCTCTCTCTCTCTCTCTCTCTCTCTCTCTCTCTCTCTCTCTCTCTCTCTCTCTCTCTCTCTCTCTCTCTCTCTCTCTCTCTCTCTCTCTCTCTCTCGCTCTCGCTCACTCTACCCTGGATGGGTCTCCTCCTAAACATGTATGCAGCTGTTATCTGGCAAGTGTTGCTGCATGTCGACTGTGTGTCATCTTCATGAATGCATGTTTTTTAGATTTGTATTTTACATAAAAGTCACAAGAAGTCCTTTTTGGATTTCATTTCATGAACGTTTGAGTGTTTTTTGTGCTTTAATCGAGTACAAGCTGGAGGATGCTTGCTAAACCTTGCCTCAGGTGTTTTTGTAACCGTGAAGCCAGACTGAATATGAACATGCTTATTAGTCCAAGGAGAAGCTGAGGATGTCTCCAGTGACCACATCTGGAGGTCACCTGAGAGAGCTGCTGGCGCGCTCTGCTGAGAGGGTTATTGGCCCAACTCCTGCGTCTCTCTTTCTTGTCTTCTCATAAAACAGCCAATCGTACACACATCAGGTTTTCAAGCTGTTGTTTTTTGTGCTGTTTCTGAATTTTTCTTATTTTTGTCTGTCCCCTTTTCCATTTTAGCTGCGGCTCCAAGGTTAAAACCCATCAAGAATCCCATATTAGTGGACGAGGGGAGCAAACTCATAGTAAAGTGCGAGGCCACGGGAAGCCCTGTCCTGACCTACACGTGGTTCAAAGATGGTAACGAGCTGAAGAAAAACAAAAAAGTCAAAATCAGAAGTAACGCGTAAGTACAAAACACCAAGTCCCGGGGGGGGGGGGGGGGGGGGGGGGGGGGGTTTGCTGTCTGCAGTTGTCCTGGTCTATTGTCTGTTTCTTCTTTGGTGCTTTTAGTTCCAGTTGTTAAGTTTTCTTCTTTGTTGTTGTCTTTTTCAAAATGAAGGTAGATTTTAGTATTTATTATGTTTTTCTGTTTTGCTCCTAGTACATTCTTTGAGTGTAGATGTGTTTGGTCCTCAAAGGCCACCATACGTGCACTTGGAAACAAAACGATTGCAACTAAATGTGTTTAATTCCCCTTATTTCTGACATTTGACTGCATGTGTAATTTGCATTTTTCTGATATATTTTTTTAAATCTTCATCGGGTTCAGGCGTCCTGATTTACAGGTGTCTACTTTTCCAAAACCCTCCCTGTATACTTGGCAGCACTGATTTAAATTAGCATCCAGGCTACCTGACATTGCTGTCGCCAGCAAGTTTTATAATGATGAGCTGGAAATTAACAGTTGCATAACTGAATCAACAAGCTCAGAGCAAAAAACATGAATAAAAGAAAGAAATCGCTTCAACTTGCTTCAATCCTGTAATTACCCGTCAGTGACACAATGTCTGCTGATGAGCTAAAGTTAAACAAGGTTGCTTTTGAGAAGAAAATGCCCCAAATAAGAGATTATGGTACAGTAGAAAACCCTTAGTGCAGAATAAAATCTAAACAGGTGTGGTTTTAAAACTATTCAAACATTTTATCCAACGCTTTTCTCATTAAATCTATTCCACCATAAACAAGTGATCACGAGTCGCTGCTGAGTTCATGCCACGCCGGTTCTTGGCCTACTGTCTACCTCGTCATTTTATTTTTTCTCCCTCATGTTTCCACTTGTCGTGTTTCCATGCTATTTCCTCCCTGCCCTGATTCCCTTGACTCAGCTGAGTGAGTGTTGTCACCCACAGGAAATCCTCCAGAGTCCAGATCAGCAAAGCAAAACTGGAGGATTCTGGGAATTACACGTGTGTGGTGGAGAACAAGCTGGGGAAGGACAACTCTACTGGCACCGTCAACGTCCAAAGCAGTGAGTACCGACTCCTAAGCAACAAGCAGAGTTGCACAGATGCACCAGCTTTGTTGTTGTCATGACTGTTCTCTTGCCAATTGAGTGATCTAAAGACGCGGTCACAAACAGGCATGCAGCAGTAGTAACACGCATGGAGAACAACTGTCCACACATGTGGTTCTGGCCCATTACTCAGAGGAATGGTGCATTGTACTTGGCAACGAGTTGAAATAGATGCAACAGAAAGTTTGTCATTCAATTCAGTTTGCTGGAGATACGAAATCCCCCTTGAAATCAGATGAAAAGGTTCATATCTAAACAAATAACACGCATTAACGAGATATGGAATTATCTAAAAGCCGGTGCGTTCTTACTGAGCAGTGAAAGCATTTCTATAACAGCTGCTTCCGTTTAGGAAGGTGGTGAGGTTGTGTTTGCTGCAGGAAGTGTTAGCGGTAAACATGTGGCTACTCCACTGCTTATTTAGGTTGATGAAGCCACAATTCAAATAAATAAAACAGAAGAAAGCTAGTTTCAGGGAACTTTAAGCTGCTTTTGCTTCTCTTTCAGCCTAATAATGGAACCAGATGATCCAGAGGAGATGCTCGGGGGAACGTGTGAACAGCATTTGCTGCTGAATGTGAATTCTGTCAGTTAAAAGTTCAGATCTTCTGAAGCGAGGTGCTGTGGAAAGGAAATGTCATGAAACATGGTATTCTCTGAGAAACAAGTGGAGAAATATGCATTAGCACCGAGCTAACGGCTAGTCTGTGTGGAAAAGTTGATTCATTTCATATTAAAGGGATACTTTGCTACTTATTCATATTTTTAAACAAATTTCTTGCGCCAGTATGTGCTAAAATGACCCTTTACAGGGTTATTCAAAGGCCACCCAGCCCCTGTTGCCCCCTGCGGCCAGAATATCCCACTTGCAACTTCAAACTGGCGGGCTGATCTGTTGGGACTTGATCTGGCATACCTGGCGCTGCACGTTTCCTGCATTTTTTAGATCATGAACACAGCTGATTTGTTTACTTTTGTGATGAATCACTTCTGTAGACACTAAGGAAGGCTGGGGAGACATTTCAGCTGTTAGATTAAGGCGTTACGAAGACAGATGCACAGCGGAGATGGATTTAGCTTTCGGTTCTACAAACAAACACAAGGGAGTGCTAAAAGCAAGCCAGGAACTTTCTCCCCTTTAAAAACAACCCTAGCATCAAAAGTGTTGAAGCAGTTTGTGTGATGAATATTTTACAAACCTTATACATGCGTAAATTTTGCATAACATGGTAATTGACTTGGAAATCGGTGGTTTTTTGCAACAGAAGTTAGCGATGAAGCTACCTGATGGCTAGCTGGACATGTGTAATATTTCTGTCAGCATAATCCTGTAAAGTGAAGCTGATGGTAGCATATAAAGAAGTGCACTCATGTGAAATATTTGAGGTTAACAATGTTTAAAACTGTTTTGGGTAGCTGCTAGCTTACTTGTGCTAATCTAAAAGCTAATCCAAAAGCATATTTGTGCTTTACCTTCACTGGACTTGAATGTGGAGTGGCTTCAGAAATGTAATAGTTGTTTGATTTCTCACCACAGAGGAGTAGTTCTGACAGCAAGGTTTAGAAGTTTGGACGTTTGGCTCAGTGTTCACATGAAGCTCCTCGCTCTTTCTTTAAGGCCACTTTTTAGAGCTATTGTTTACTGTTAGAAGACTTAAGCTGAATTATTAGAGGAACAGCTCTTTTCAGATAAAGAAAGGGCCCATTGTGTTTGGAAATGTGGAGATCCTAAGGAGTTTTAGCATGCAGGCTTCACATCCAGCAAACAACTTTACAGAAAAGAAGTCATCCGTCTTGCGTTTGGAAGCGCTGCACGCTACTTTGACAGCTAAACAGCTTCTGTTGGGTTTTATAAGCAGATCGTGTGACTCCTCCTTCTATGTGCTTACAGTTTGACACTTTGCTTTATCCCAGCGTTATGACTCAGTGTATCACTTTACTCATGACAATGTAATGTGTAACGGGTCGCTGCCACATGATTCCACAACACACTGTGATAACATTTATGAAAAAAAGGCAGCATGACTATTATGTTAAATGGTAATTAAATAAAAGAGGTTAAAAATCTGGAGACTCGCTGTTGACAGCACCTGTTTGCCAGAGTATTCACTGGAAGCCTAGGAACATGTGACTCAAGGGGCTTGAAACTGTATATGACGATCTTAGCAGGCCAAAGTGTTGGTAATGCAAAAATATCAAAGGAAATCTAAAATTACAAAGCAGTGAGCATGTGGGGTGATTCCCACAGTAGTCATAATGGATAAAACATGACTGAGCAGTGATACCGTGCAGTGTTTTCACTTGCAGCACAGACTATTTAAAACAAGTTGAACAGGATATCCTTTTATGTAGTGGAATTATATGATAAACAAGCTAGCAACTGTGAAAGTCTATGTTAAAGCACATTTGTCCCTTTTCATTGACATCCGTGCCCCTCCATTCACTTTCTGCACATGTTTTTGTACTAATTCATCCCTGTGCATTCTCTGTGTGGTCGTCTGTCAGCGTTGACATTTCCCTAAATCACATGTGGATGCTCCAACAATGGCATCACTGTATTTTCT
The DNA here is from genome assembly GCF_043380555.1 of Nothobranchius furzeri. NCBI lineage: Eukaryota > Metazoa > Chordata > Actinopteri > Cyprinodontiformes > Nothobranchiidae > Nothobranchius > Nothobranchius furzeri. The sequence continues at coordinate 45,453,485 of NC_091750.1, read as the reverse complement.
TTCATGCCCTGTGATCACTAGATGTCTGTCACTGTGTGTTTTGTTTGTGTACGTGTGGATGTGTTGTTAACTGTTCAATAAAAACGTCACATTGCGTTCCAACAGCACGCCTACTTTTGTCACGCTTCAGGGGAGAAGGCAAGACAGGGCGAAGCTGGGGTGATAAGTTCTATAGGAAGCGGGGAGACTCACCTGGAAATACAAACATTGATTACCCACAACATTATGACCACCCACCTAAGGATGAGTGGGCCAATTGTTTCGCTGCAGAGATAATTCTGAGCTGAGTAAACAGAGACACCTCTAGACCCTGAAGCAGCTCTTAGGCTGGTGGATACAAGGTGGGGCTTTCGCTTGTTTATGTCGAACACTCAGACAGAGATTTCATAGGCAGCCCAATTTTCTTATGTTCCTTAAATTTGTTTCATACTTTTGACAAAAACAATTGCGAGGCGCTGAAGATAGGCGCCAGTCCTATATAAAGTGCCGCGGCTGTTTACAGCAGACTTTCAGACTCGGAACGGCTTTGCGGCCCAACTCAACCGCCGGTACAAACCCAGCCGCAGTTTTGATAACTTTAAAATACTATTGATCTTAAAATATTCAAATAAATAGCGTACTTACCCATTTTTAATGATTTTGAGTCTCACAAAACACGACGACAAGTCTGATCACTTACAAACAATGGAGTCCCTTCCCGCTTCCTGTTCTGAAGTCCTGCGTGATGTTGTGACAATCACGCGACTTTCCAAGAGGTGCTCAGCGGCTCGGCGCATCCTGTGGGACCACTTGACTTCTCAAAATTTCGGGTGTGACACGGTGTGGCGCGTCCACCTCCTGTGTGCCCCAGGCTTCACTCCATCTGTCACAGTCGTCGTGTCCTTGGACAAGATCCTTCACCTTCCTTGCCTGCTGGTGTTGGGGTGGTGGCCTTGCTTTGTCACTGTGTGCTAGGCCAGCTTTGGCTACATTGTAGTTCATCACCACCAGTATCCAGTGTTGGGAGTAACACCGTTTAAATATGACGGCGTTACTAACGACGTTCTCTTTTAGGTAAGGGAATAATCTAATTAATTACTTTTCCACTGTTGCAACGCTGTTACCGTTACTGGGGACGGAAGGTTGTGCGTTACTATGTGCTTGTCGAACGTTTAGCAACAGTGTGAGGCTTTCTGACCGCCACACTTCAGCTGCAGCCAGGGAGAGAGAGGTGTCGGTAACGCACTCACAAACACGATGATGATTGGCCGGGTGGGCGGATACCCTCAGTGTCTCAGTCGCTGCCTGCTGTAGACCCAACAGAGCAGTGATGGAAATCACGCCGTTTAAAATAATCACGTTAATAAAAAAAATTTTTCTTTCTGTAACGAGCAAACTAATTAATTACCGTTTTCTTTTAGCAAAACTATCATTTCTGTTACTGATAAGGAAATGCGTGCGTTAAGCACTGCGGTGTGTTGAAGCTGTCATCAGCTGATCAGGAGCTAAAGAGGTAGATGTTTTCATCCAAGCGCATCACGGCCCGTGAAGAACAAGGAAGACGCGATTAATATCTACGGCTGCAGACCCGCAGATTCGTTGCTGCAGGTGTGGATCTGTGGGGGGTCTGCAGCCGTGCCCTTAGTGTGACAGCAGGACATCCTGAAGGTCCGCTCACCTGTTCACCACTCAGACGTCCTGATCTTCTACCTTCCTAGATCATCCAGCTGTAACCTGTTCCTGATCATGTCTTTAGTCCCGCTGTAACACTGATGCACCAGTCTCAGACGTCATGGAGCTCCGGTGTTACTAGAACTACCTGTGTGTGTTTACCACCCAGCTTCAGCTCTTCTGTGGTTGGGTCTGACCCAAGTTACTAAATGTGAGTCCTCCATCAGGCTTGTGCCTCTTCTAGTGTCATTTTAAAGGACTTTATTTATTTATTTAACCGTTACTAGATTACGAGCAACAGAAATGCTACTAATAACACACAATTATGTGAAGCTGGAAAAATTAAAATACTGTACAAAATTACATTCATTTCTGTAATTTAACTAGACTGAGAGACCATTTAAAGGCTCGGGAACATTTACATGTGTTTCTATTTGCAGTTTTAAATTTTAGCTGATTGGGGTCTTGTTAAATATCGCACAGTGACCTTTTAATAGTCTAGATTAGTGTAATGCTCCTGTTAGTAGTTCCTCCTGTTAAGTGCTTATTTATTTAAATTATTCAGGTTTATAAAAAACATTTGGACACACATTTTATTATGATCCAGTCACTAGTCATTTATATCTCACTATTGTAGTAATTCTTGCATGCTTTAATGAAAAAAGTAACTAAGTAGTTATTTTTCTCGGTAATTAGTTACTTTTATAATCTTGTAACTAAGTTAGTAACTGAGTTACTTTTTTGACAAAGTAATCAGTAACTCTAACTAATTACTTTTTTAAAGTAACGTTCCCAACACTGCCAGTATCACTGTGTGAATGGGTGAATGACTGGTTTGTTGTAAAGCGCCTTGGGGGATGGTAGGATGGGCTGTATAAATACAGACCATTTACTATTACCATTTATTTAATGAAGGGTTCTGTTTGTTTGGTCTTTTTAAGCTACTGCCTGCGAGTAGGTGTTAGGGGTATAAGTGGATTTGACTGATCCAGATGAAACATACATTGATTGGTTGAGCATCCCAAATATTCTTCCACCACCTATGCTCATAAACATGGATTTGCACGGGTAAATCAGAAGCACAAACTAGGATTAAATCTGAGACCATAGTCTTGCTTCCACTATATAAGTCTCAGGTCATTTCTGGGAGAGTGAAAGGTGACAGGGAGACACGATGGCTCGTCTTCTCAGCCGTTGTGTCGCCACATAAAATCAGCCCTTTCAGGATTTTCCCAAGACATTTATCGGTTTCGGAATTGGCCTGGAAACGATCTTTTCAGGCGGCCCGGTGAAATGGAGACACGTACACCTAGCAAAGGTATCGACAGTAGAAATGGGCCTCAATTTTTGACCAACTTTGACTGCTAACATGCACGAATAAGCCGTCACTGGCCTTGACCCTGACTCCTCTTCGCTTGTTTTCCTTCTGACCACTTTGGTACGTCCTGGCCTCTTCAAGCTGGGAACGTCCTGCAACAGCTGCTGTGGTGACTCAGCTGTTTAGGCATCAAATGTTGGCCTTTGTCAAAGTGCCTCAAAACTCCACATTTGCCCATTTCCTTTCTGCTTTCAACACATCAGCTTCAAGGACAGAATGTCCACCGAGAGCCCGAATTCCCCTTCGCTGATGGGTTTCATGAACAAGATAATCAATAGCTTCTCATGTCACCTTTCAGTGGTTATAATGGCTGACTGGTAGGTGAAAAGCTTAAATTAGTAAATTTTGAGAAGGAAAATGAACATTGCATTTGAAGGGAAGGTAATCAGAGCGAGTTTCCTCTTTCTTAGGGACGTATTCCACCTGGAAACATGTCGCTTGTTTCATTTAGACCAGAAGCAGTTTTCATTCTGAGGTCATCGGAGAAATGGCTGTTGTGTTAAGGTGCTACAGCAGTGTACTGTTGCCTGCTGCAGTGTGTTGCCAGAGCAGCATGTAGCCGCAGTATTATCTGTGTATGTGTGCCTTCCAGTGAGGGAAAGCAAAGGGGAGGGGTGCAGATGTAGATGGACAGAGTGAGAGGAAAGAAGAGGGGAGTGTGGATAAAGGGGAGGGGGAAGACGGGAAACAAGGGACTGCATGACAGAAAACAGACAAAGATATTAGGGAAAGCAAGGAGGACGTGCAGCTAATGGATAGAGAGACAGGCAAGCGAGGAGGGGAAATACTTGAGCCTGCTGTGCTGCAGAGGACACTTTCACACTCATTTCAGATGCATTTGGAGCTTGTAAGCTCTGCACCCGTTTTTACTGTACTTGATGTCTGCATGGAGGAGCTAAAGCTTCTTTAATTCCAGCGCGCTGACGTTGTCTCATTCTGCTTGTTCAGGGCGAGGTGTCTGACTACATCAAAGCCTTTTAGAGATGTAGTTTTACGCTGAAATGAAGAAAAAGTACAAAAAAAAAGGTTTAAAAATAAAGGAGCAGCTCTGCACAAATGCCTCATCCTGATTCAGTCTAGCACATGGCTGTGTTCGCCGGTTCATGGAAACCAGCACTCAGCTCCACCACATGGTGAATCCAGGCCACCACATCCCAACCTCCCTCACGCTGCAGCTGCTTTAGTTCCCTCACCGTTGGGTTGGTTTTTCCAGCAGGTGCTTAATCAACAGTTAATTAATTTGCCTGTTTAATTATAAAGCATTTGCCTGTTCCCTGCAAAGATATTAAGAGGTATAAATATTCTGTTGCTGCATCTCCCAGAAGAAAGAAAAAAATAATAACTGAAGTTATCCTAAACTTCACATGCTTGAGAGAACACGTGTGTTTTAGCATGCATAGCTCAGAGTCATACACACATGCCAGTGTGTTCAGGGCTGAACTTCCCCTAAAGTGACCCCCCCCCCCCCCCCCCACACACACACACACACACACCCTGCCCCAGCATTCTAAGGCATGCAGTCCACCCTGGCTCGATGCCAGCCACAGAGTTTGCCAATAACATTGATTGATTGGACGTGTGTGGGGTTTTTTCCTTGTGTGTGTCTTTTTGTTGGAGCGGTGGAGGAGAAGCACACACTGATTAAGTGCCAGTTACTGTACGATCACTCAGCGCAGATGGTTGGATGTTCTGCTGAGTTAAATGTTTGACTTTCTCGTTATCTGTGTTCCGGCCTTAAAGCCCATTTAATATTCCCCCTTTCTTTTTCCTGCTCTGCATTTGAAACGTGGGATCAGGCTGTGCTGCTTTCCTCTCTGAAACCACAATTAAAAAAAAGCAGAGCTGAGTACTTTATTGTTTGTTTTCTGTCATAATAATATGTGTCTAACTTTTTTACCCCCTGTTGGTCTGGATTATTGCAAGTCCTTCACAAACGCCTGCCTTTCTGCGATTGAAGCGACCCCCAGTGTAGACGCCCAGGGACCATTTGTTGTGCATGTGGTCCGACCTCTACCCTGTAATCAGTCTGGCATGGAGAAACCTGCTGGCCTCCTGCAGCATGGTGTAGTATATCATCAACTGTTTTCTGTAAGGGCCAGCTTGGAGAGGCGATGCTAGTCAAAGCGTGCTTGTTTCCACACGGCTTCAGATGAAGGCGTCCCGTTATCCTGGAGGCTGCCGTGTTGTGATAAGCGCCTACGAGGCAGCCATGTGTCTGCAGGCTGCAGGTCACATCCTCAGGGGGCTGCTGCGCACAGCTCCACTGAGCGCGTGTGTTTGTGTGTCCAGGAATGTGTTGATGGAAATCACAGCTGAACATATGATTGCTCCAAGCTCAGTGGTCATGCTGAGGCCCACCAGAAACAATTTTACACGCGCGCACACACACACACACACACACACACACACACACACACACACACACACACACACACACACACACACACACACACACACACACACACACGTGCACGGGGACTCTCCCCTTCCACCAATCACACTTACAAGACATAGACAAGCATTAAAGATGCACACCTTTACTTTAGATTCTGAAATACGTGTCGCGGGAAAATGCAAAACTGAATCTGAATGTCCTGATTTTCGAAAGGGGCTGCCTGATTTTATTTTATTTTTTTTAAGCCTTGCATGTTGTTTTTTCTGATCCACTCGATCACATCTCATTCACACTCGTGAGGCAGCTGCAGAACCTTCTCAGGGTTTAGTGAACGTCATTCAGACGCCAAAAAGATGTTTGTTGAAAAATCAAAAGTTATTCACATCTTCAAAAATATTTGATTCAGCTTAATTCATATTTTTAAAAAACAACTGTGGAAGTTCATGCATGGCAGAAAAGCAGATGTGATAAATATGCCTTTTCTACACCTACGTTCTTGTTAAGGGAGTCTGATCGATGCATTAACTAAAGATACAACCAAATGTGTTGTTTTTCCCCTGTTTTCTTCCAGTAAGTCGTATTATCTGTCTTACGTAAGTGAAACTGTAAGCAAAACAAGATAAACTTCACTCCTTTTATGTCCCTGTACTAAAAACAAAACCTACTCACTCCTGCAACAAGATAAACTCTGTTCCAATGACGCTGCAGGATGTTAGTGGTGGCCTTGGCTGAACATGGAGCTGGTCACTTCTATTGATTGTTGTGGATAAGCAGCAGCGGCCATGTCTAGGAAGAGCAGGCTTTCACATCTGCCAATTGTTCCGTATTTACAGGCCACTGGAGAACAGCTTGTCAGGCTCCATGGATCAAGCCGCTGTGCCATTAGTCATGCCCACTTTTTCGAAATAATCCCGAGTCCAGAGGTCCGGATAGGCATTCCTCAGAGGTGGCCCTCTGATTGTGCCAGAATCCCAGCTCCTTTTTCAGGTGGAGAGTTTTAACCACAAGAATCAGGCTCAAGTCCAGACTTTTCAGAGCCAGAATGATGTTGTAATTCAACAGCAGCTGAGAGATCGGGCTTTAAACAGCCCACTTTTTTAAGTGCATGGTTTTGCTGTGAGCAACAGTTTACAGAAGATTTTATCTCCATCATCAAAGAAAAGTTCTTCGTCAGAGGATCTGAACTTGTTTGTTTTTCTGTCACCCTTGGTCACATGGCAGCTGGAGCTCACCAGGTCCATCAGTCCTTGTTTTCCCAGGAAGACTGGAGACCATCTCACCCACGCCACACTGTGTTTTTGTTTATCGTCAGGACGTTTTGTTTTAGTGGGCTGCATCCGGCAGAGAGCACAAATCTTGAGTAAGTGAAACAGTTTATGTCACGGGCGGACAAACTCCTACAGCATCTTAAAGCCACATGCTGGTGCAGAACCATCCGGGCCACGGCTGGCAGACTCCGACTCACCTGATCTGACTCCAGGCTTTAGCCGACGGGTCAACGCCAATGTACAAATGAACCATAAGAGCTTATTGAGAAACTTTTTAGGGATTCCTAAAGAGCAAGTTCACTGAGAAATCCAATTGTAATTGTTACTTTTCAAAATGATCAGTCGCTCTAAGTTTAACATGTAGGCTAAACATGAAAATACTTGTCTACCCCTATCTCCTGCATTGGCCGCCAATGGAAAACAGACAAAGCAAATCTTGGGTGAGAAAATCATGCTGTCATTTAACATTCATGGACTCACCCATCTTGACTCACAACGAGGAAGGCTGCTGTTGGTTATGCATCCAGGAGAACGTCTCAACAAGTAGAAGCTAACCGTTAACATTAGCAGCTCCACCACACAGCAGAACTCCTCCAGGCTTGTGTTGCTTGTGGAGATAAAACATCAACGTTGCAGAGCAAACCGAGTCAGTGGTAGAGTTGCATTGCTATTAGCCAATCAGAGGTGAGATGGTCGAACATCAGGAAATAAACTTCAAATCCTGCGGTTTTCTGCCACTCACTCCTGTGACTAACTTTTACTTCCTGTAACAGGAACCCAGAGCTTCTTGTCCACAGAGGTCAAATCGCAAGGTGTTCATTTATACCAGAGACCACCGCAAACGTGTTAAAATAACAATTTAATGAGAGTTTTAAAGAAAAATACAATTTTTATGAATTTAGTGTTCTGTTAGCATTTAATAATAATAATAATAATAATAATAATAATAATAATAAAGTTTGTGACTCTGTCATGATTTTTGTTCATTTTCACGCTCTGTAGCTGTGGAAGAAAAGGGGGAAAAAAGAAGTCTTAACTTTATTTTATTCTATGTGTTTAGTCAGGATCGGTGTGCTGTGGGCTTTGGTAATGGCTCATTGTGTTTAAATTTACCAAAACAGTAAGACACATAACAATTACCGTAATTTCCGGACTAGAGCGCACCTCAATATAAGCCGCACCGGGCTAAAAGCCGCAGATATCTACTGAATTGAAAACGTAGTTTAACTGAACGTAACTGAACTGATCAGTATCAAACAAAACAGAAAAGTTATTGATTAGTTTATTCATCGTCCTCCTGCGCACTGAAACCACTGAAGCCTTCTTCTTCTTCAGTGTCGGAGTTTAACAGCCTCAGAAGAGCATCGCCACATATCTTTTCTGTGGCGATGTCAGTGTCGCTCTCCATGTTGCTGTCATCATCCCAGGTGAAGCTGGGAAAACAAGCAGCGCCGTTTTACTGTGAAAAAAATCCTCCTGGGCGCTTTCCGTAGCGCTCCTTTAACCATTCCTTCATTAGACTTTCTAGCATCCATCCTTTCTGGTTGACTAAAGCCGCACCTCATTATAAGCCGCATGGTTCAAAGCGTGGGAAAAAGTAGCGGCTTATAGTCTGGAAAATACGGTACATGGATGAGTACATTCTGCCACCCAGTTTAACCCTCTTCTGGGTCTGAGTTCCTTTTTTTGCACGGTGTGTGGTTACCAAGGTTACTGCAATAAGCCACTGGTAGCAGCTTTAACATTTCTTTTGGTCTTTGTTCTATTCTTAAACACGTCATTCATCAAAATGTGAACATTTAGTCATGTTTCATCACTGAGCTGAAGTTGGAGTTTTGGTTCATGTTGTACAGTTTAGTTTGATTAAAAAAACCTGAACATGTCTGAACCAACGTAAGTTATTATTCTGGGTTTCTGGATTTTATTACCATCAAATGCCAATAAGTGCTAAATCAAAGGGGAAAATGTAATTTCTACTAACATAACTAGAATCAAGTATTTTCATTTGTTGTTTTCTGACAGAAAGAATTTGTGGAGTGAGTTACTGCCTATCTGATGTTTTAGACGAGAAGCAGCTGCCTAATCCTGCTGTTAACAGCAGCAGAGGACATCGAGGGAAGATGCAGGAATTACTTTTTTTTCCCCCACTCCTGCTTTGGGTTTCCCCTTCTTGTTAATCTGTGCTGCTAAAGTTATTAAAAGGCAAAACATATCTCCCCTCATGGCAGTAATCGCAGCGCGCTCTGCGGGTCAGTTGAGCCGTCAGCGTGTGAATGGATTAGGATATCTCCGAGAGTGAGGAAGGAAGCAGCTGTCACTTGAAAAGCTGAATGATGTGAGCAGGAGGCGACACGAGGTTTGGCTGTGTGCGAGGCTTTGTGAACTCCTCCAGCACTCCTGGGGCCGAACGTATCAGACACCTAATTTGATAGTACAATAATAAAAGGATCCCCCCCCCCCCTTCCCACAGCTGTCCTGGTGGTCTTTCGCTGTTGGTGACCCCAGCTGCGGATGACTGCGCGGGGTTCTGTTTTAACTTGCCAGATATCTAACAAACACTGCCTGTTTTTGTTACCGCTTTCAAAGAGGAGAAATGATGGCCCAAAATGTTTCATTGCATCATAAAGGCTTGTTTGTACTGAGTTCGTAATAATTCGCAGTTGCTTGGATGTTTTGTGAACACAGCTAGAACACTGAAAAGGGGGCTTGCCAGGAAACTATTGTTCACTCACATCAAACAAGACTCCTTCTCCTCCTGTTACCTTGCATTTTTCAGAGCAGGGCATGACTAATTCTAGGTGCCTTTGTGCTTTTTGCACAATTTCTTTGAGTACATGAGGAACATATACTTACCATTCCATCACCTAAAGCTCAGGAGCTCAGGTCGCCACAGCTGTCTCTATTCCTAAACCTCCCATTACGCTGCTTCCTTTTGTTGGCGAATTGGCGACTGTACTCATCACATCATGTCCGTTTTCCCAGGGATTCTGTATGACTAGTATCACGTCACAGATGAGGCACTGTAGATGAAATTGTGACTCAAGGAAAATTAAAAGGAGCACACATCCTCCCTCAGCTGCCTGTTCTGAGGACGTACGGCAAGTGTGGGTGGTGTGTGCACGTCAGTTTGTTTATAATCGTGAGAGGGCTGCACACACATGCACAAGTAGGCTGAGTGCTTTTTGGCTTTCGGGGAAATGCAGAGGGAAAACCTTTGGTCCTTACAGCTGGACACTACTATAACTGTAAGTACAAGAGCCAAATATGGAGCTGTGGTGCGCACATCTGCTTTAAGGTTACAGAGTTTGTCCTTAATGAGCAACAAGAACCAGACATTAAATGTGAGGATCAAAAACATCTTGACACTTTGCATTTTGGCCTTCAAACACTTCTACACCTAGATTTGTATTACCGTGTGTTTTTTCTTGTCCTGATATAAATGAATTTGTTTCTTGTTCACTTAAAAAACTTTTTATACAAACTTCTCGCATTCTTCTACTTTTTTCAATGTATTTTTTACAAGTAACACAAAAGAGCAACATCATAGTAAGGAGATACTTAGCAACTTTTTCATGTTTTAAGATCATTTTCATGAGCCAGTATGTGCTAAAACGACCTTTTACAGGGTTAATGAAAGGCCACCCAGCCCCTATAACCCTTCCTGTGGCCAGAATATTCCACTTGCAACTTCAGAGTTGCCAGTCAAATCTGTTGCCACTTAGAAAAATTTGAGCTGAAATACCAGGCGCTGCAGTCTGGTTCCAGCATGCTTCCTGCATGTTTTAGATCATGAGCACACCTGGTTTGTTTAAAGGGAAACTAGGCAGTTTTGGCTTTGTTTTAGCACCCCCTAGTGTCCGATTGTAGAACCGAAACCATAACCTATCTTGTCGCTGTGTGTTTGTCTTCTCAACATGTTAATTTAACAGCTGAAACATCTCCCAGCCTTCCCAACAGACATTTTACCACAGGGTGTCATTTTTACTTCATTTCTACATCATGCACCTTTAAAAAGTCAAACGCACAGCAAGGAGATAGGTTTTGCTTTCAGTTCTGCAAACGGACACTAGAGGGTGCTAAAGCAGGCCAAATCTGCCTAGTTCCCGCTAATGGATTTGCTTTATCTAGAGTGTAGTCATATAAAATTCAGAGCTGTTGTATTTTATTCAATCATTTGTATCAAACTCACTTCTGACCCAACTCTGTAATAATTTCCTTGTTACCGTGGTAACCCATGATGGACAAATGAAACACCAACTCAAACTTGGTCCATGTGTTCCCCTTGTTTGACATTGAGAAGCTAGCTGCTGACTGACAGATTAAAGGAAGAAAAAATAAGAAACCAGCTATGCATTCAACACCTAAAGGGCTAATTTAGGTGTTTACCAACCTGTTGATCAGCCACAGGCTTAGCTGGTTATTAATACTTCAAGGCTAGCGAGTTATTGGATGGCAGCTGTAATCCACAGTTCTGCAGTAAACCAGCTGCCTGTGAATTTACGCTCCTGATCTTATTGAATTTGTAAAGCAAACATAGGTGCGCGCCATCTTTAGGAATGGCGTGAACAGTGATGGACTTGATCACAGTCCAATCCTTTGGTCTCAGCATGATAATTACAAGGCTTAGCTTGCTAATGACCATCTAACAGTGGCTGATTCAATGGTTTCCTGAGTTAGAAGAGAAAAGGAAGACAGATGCAGCCACCATGATGTGATTAATGGCATTTTGAAGAAGTGTTATGAAATGAACTCACTCGTCTGGCATTTTGTTGTTGCTACCTTGATCTTTTTGTTGCAGAGAATTGCCATCTGAAAAAGTGAAGATGGATATTTGTTTAATTTCATTGGATAAATTCCTCACCTTTGAAGAAATGATTTAAGAACATAAATTCAGTGAGATAGAGCCTGAAATAGAGCCGGTGCCTGGTGATAGCACTGGTGTTATTCTTTATGGCTCCACAGGTATTTTGCAGCCACTTGGGATTATTTTTAGTTCTTGAATACATTTGCAAAAATTTGCCTTGATTAACAGAACTTTGGCCAGCACAAATTTTAGAAATAGTCCTTTTCTAACTCTTTACGGCACATGCTTCTCAATTAGTTAGCGTTCTGTTTTTCCAATGCACACAGGATCTTTCATGGATGTAAATTCAAAGAGTCGGAGTACCCGGCCCGGAGGGTTACCGGGGTCCCACCCTGGAGCCAGGCCTGGGGTTGGGGCCCGCGAGCGAGCGCCTGGTGGCCGAGCTTTCGCCCATGGGGCCCGGCCGGGCCCAGCCCGAACCGGATACATGGGCTCATCCAACTGTGGACCCACCAAACGCAGGAGGAACATGAAGGGTCTGGTGCAATGTGGATCGGGTGGCAGACCAAGGCGGGAGTCTTGGCGGTCTGATCCCCGGACAAGAAAACTGGTTTTTGGGACATGGAGCGTCACCTCGCTGGCGGGGAAGGAGCAGGAGCTTGTGGCAGAGGTTGAGCGGTACCGGCTAGATATAGTTGGACTAACCTCGACACGTAGCATTGGCTCTGGAACCCAAGTCCTTGAGAAGAGTTGGACACTCTCCTTTGCTGGAGTTGCTCCGGGTGAGAGGCGCAGGGCTGTGGGTTGGCTTTTTGTTAGCCCCAAGACTCTCTGCCTGTGTGTTGGGGTTTACCCCGGGGGACGAGAGGGTAGCATCCCTGCGCCTTCGGGTCAGGGAACAGGTCCTGACTGTTGTTTGTGCTTATGGGCCAAATATCAGTTCAGAGTACCCACCCTTTTTGGAGTCCCTGGGACGAGTGCTAGACAGTGCTCCATCAGGGGACTCCATTGTCCTGCTGGGGGGACTTCAATGCTCACGTGGGCAATGACATCTTGACCTGGAGGGGTGTGATTGGGAGGAAACGCCTACCTGATCTGAACTCAAGTGGTGTTTCGTTATTGGACCTCTGTGCAAGCCGCAGTTTGGCCATAACAAACACCATACTCGAACATAAGGATGCCCATCGGTACACTTGGTACCAGGGCAGCCTAGGTCGCAGGTCGATGATAGACTTTGTAGTCGTATCATCTGACCTGCGGCCGTATGTTTTGGACACCCGAGTGAAGAGAGGAGGGGCGCTGTCAACTGATCACCACCTGGTGGTGAGTTGGATCAGATGGCAGGGGAAGATGCAGCGTAGACTTGGCAGACCCAAACGCATAGTGAGGGTCTGCTGGGAACACCTGGCAGAAGAAGCTGTTAAGACGGTCTTCAACTCCCACCTCTGGCAGAGCTTTGACTGCATCCCGAGAGCAGTGGGGGACATTGACTCCGAGTGGGTCTTGTTCCACTCTGCAATTGTTGAGGTGGCTGTTGCTAGCTGTGGTCGCAAGGTGGCCGGTGCCAGTAGTGGCGGCAGCCCCCGTACCCGCTGGTGGACACCAGAGGTTCGGGGAGCCGTCAGGCTGACGAAGGAGGCCTACAGGGCGTGGCTGGTCTGTGGGTCTCCGGAGGCAGCAGACAGGTACCGGATAGCCAAGCGGGGTGAAGCAGTGGCAGTTGCCGAGGCAAAATCTCGGGCGTGGGAGGAGTTTGGTGAGGTCATGGAAAAAGACTATCGATTTGCTCCAAAGAGGTTCTGGCAAACTGTCCGGTGCCTCAGGAGAGGAAGGCAGCAACTCGCCCACACTGTTTACAGTGGGGATGGGGAGCTGCTGACGTCAACTGGGGCTATAGTCGGACGGTGGAAGGAATACTTTGAGGAGCTCCTCAATCCCACCTATGCGTATTCTGAGGACTAACCAGAGCCGGGAGACCTGGGGATGGACTGTCCAATCTCGGGGGCAGAAGTTGCTGAGGTAGTCAAACAACTACACAGCGGCGGAGCCCCGGGGCGGATGAGGTTCGTCCTGGGTGTCTCAATGCTATGGATGTTGTAGGGCTGTCATGGTTGACATGTCTCTGCAGCATTGTGTGGTCATCGGGGGCAGTTCCTGTGGAGTGGCATACCGGGGTGGTGGTCCCCACCTTTAAGAAGGGTGACCTGAGGGTGTGTTCCAACTATAGGGGGATCACACTCCTCAGCCTCCCTGGAAAGGTCTACTCCAAGGTACTGGAGAGGAGGGTCCGATCGATAGTTGAATCTCAGATTGAGGAGGAGCAATGTGGTTTTCATCCTGGCCGTGGAACTGTGGACCAGCTCTATACCCTTGTAAGGGTGATGGAGGGGGCAGGGGAGTTTGCCCAACCACCCACATGTGTTTTGTGGATTTGGATAAGGCTTATGACCGTGTCCCCAGGGGCACCCTGTGGGGGACGCTCCAGAAGTATGGGGTGGGTGGCTTTCTGTTAATGACCATTCAGTCCCTTTACCAGAGGAGCGTGAGTTTGGTCCGCATAGCCGGTAGTAAGTTGGACCTGTTCCCGGTGAGGGTTGGACTCCGCCATGGCTGCCCTTTGTCACCGGTTCTGTTCATTACCTTTATGGACAGAATTTCTAGGCGCAGCCGTGGTGTGGAGTGTGTCAAGTTTGGTGGCAGGAGAATCTCGTCTCTGCTTTTTGCGGATGATGTGGTCCTCCTAGCTTCATCCTGCTCTGACCTTCAGCTCTTGCTGGGTAGGTTCGCGGCCGAGTGTGAAGCAGCTGGGATGAGGATCAGCACCTCCAAATCTGAGACCATGGTTCTTGACCGGAAAAGGGTGGCTTGCCAACTCCGGGTCGGGGGAGAGGTCCTACCTCAAGTGGAGGAGTTTAAGTTTCCCGGGGTCTTGTTCATGAGTGAGGGTAGGAGGGATCGGGAGATCGACAGGCAGATTGGTTCGGCGTCTGCAGTGATGCGGACGCTGAGCTGATCTGTCGTGGTGAAGAGGGAGCTGAGCCAGAAAGCCAGGCTCTCGATTTACCGTTCGATCTACGTCCCAATCCTCACCTATGGTCATGAGCTTTGGGTAATGACCGAAAGAACGAGATCGTGGATACAAGCGGCCAAAATGAGTTTCCTCCGTAGGGTGGCCGGGCTCAGCCTTAGAAATAGGGTGAGGAGCTCGGACATTCGGGAGGGACACGGAGTAGAACCGCTGCTCCTCAGGATCGAAAGGAGCCAGTTGAGGTGGTTTGGGCATCTGGTCAGGATGCCTCCTGGACGCCTCCCCGGGGAGGTGTTTCGGGCATGTCCTGCCGGTAGGAGGCCCCTGGGTCGACCCAGGACACGTTGGGGAGGTTACATCTCCAATCTGGTCCGGGAACGCCTTGGGGTCCTGCCGGAGGAGCTGGTGGAGAAGGCCGGGGAGAGGACGGTCTGGAGCTCCCTAATTGGGATGCTGCCCCCGCGACCCGGACCCGGATAAGCGGAGGAAGATGACAATGACGATGACAACGTCTTCCCGAATGGCAGCTTCCCCAAACACGCAGAAGAAATATTCAGACGTCGCATCGTTTGACCTTTAAGTTCAAATGTGTAACCCTGAAACCACAAATCTGCTTGTTTGACTCCCTCGTGTGATCAACTGAAGTGCTGCCTGTCAGCCCAGGTTGGGCCAAAGATGCTGCTGGGTTTAGTGGCTCTGAAGTGGATGAGCACATTTCCTGAAGGTCTATGTTGGGTTTTCTTTTTTCACAACAGGGAGTTAGCATTTCAGATCTTTGGCAACTGGATTTTGCAAATGTATGTCCCTGCTGGACTGAATTGGCAGCCACTTTCAGTCTTCTACTTTTCTCCTTTTGTTGCTCAGAGACCTAACGTTTGAGGAGATCCTATATGTATGTTGATGGGGGAGATTCAAACTCAAGAATGCGGTAAACAATAGTTTCTCAGATCGGAGTGGGATAACAAAAGGACCTACAACAAGTGTTTCATCATCTCCAACATTCATGCAGCTTAAGTTGAGTCTGGAAGAGAAGCATGATGCAGAAAAGGCCATTTGTCCACATGCTGCTGTTGTCCAGCAGCCGCCTCTCCACGCCACTTCCTGTTCCGGCAAATCATACTTTGCTTCTTCACCGTGTCCAAACAACTGTTGTGCAATCACAAACTGGGTTGTTCTTGATTTCCCTTCAGCACTGAGACGATTGAGGCAGGCAAGACCAGGCACATCAGCTATGTGACTGAAAAATGGCAAAAGTTGACAAGCATATAAAGAAGACACACTGGTTGTGGCAGTGGCGGTCTCGCTGATGAGTGGGTGGTGGATTAATGTCCCGGGCAGGCTCCGTTTTGCTCATTTCTAAACAACCATTTCTTTATTTTGGATGTGTTTGAATTGAGGATAATTTTCTATTGGAAACATGCTTTAGCTGAACTCTCATTCAGAACAGGGTTTGTTCCTTCGAGCATCATACCAAGGGTAAATAGTAATTTAATTCCTTGGGTACTTGACATGAAATCTCCTTTGCTTTTTTAAAACCGCTCGAAGGCACAGATGGTGGATGTTATTATTGGTTAATCGGGTGTGGCTTTACTTGGTGTGTGGTGGTAGCACGCTTGGTTTTTGTTGGCTTTGGCAAGTAGAAATATTTTCCCTAAGATCCTGTCAACAAACCTTCTCTCCTCTACCTCCTCTTCCCCAATTCAGGTTCATATTCAACACTTTCCTTTGGCTTACCTTCCCGTTTATTTTTCTCGTTTGTTTTCTTTCATTCCTAGCTGACAACTTTATCTCAGCCTAATCTCCCATCAGCATTTGCTAAAAGCGAAAACATGCATCATGTGATATACATTATTTGCTTCTTTGGAACACTTATTTCGATACTTCTTATGTTCGCGTGCACATAAAGCAGATCCTTCTGGTTTTCTGTGCAATGGCAACAAAGATCAGCTCTCAGATGTGACTTTGTTGAAGGTGCAATTTGTCTCCAGCTGCACGAACTGTTACATCGCCATTCAGCACCTCCTCAATATGAGTAGAAACAAATTAAACCAAACAAATAAAGCATTTTCCTCTTCTTTCATGCATCTTAAACCTTACAGTACACTCTCTGAAACCACATCACACGCTGATGTCAGCAGCTTTAGACTTAAGCAAAAGCTCTCTTTTAAGGTTTGTGCTTTTGCACCACGCCTTATCTGCTCATCTTAATTATTTGTTCCTTCAAGAATGAGATGGTGTTTGCTCAGGAGCATAAAAGAACATAAAGCAGTGTACACAAGTGTAGCAAGAATGCTTACAATAAGAGCTGGACATCAGATAAAAGGAGGTCCCGGCGGTAACAGGAGACATGTCAGACATTCCCTGCCAAGAGTTGGGAGGTGAGGAGAGGTGAGGAGTGTGTGTGTGTATGTGTGTGTGTGTGTGTGTGTGTGTGTGTGTGTGTGTGTGTGTGTGTGTGTGTGTGTGAGAGACAATACCACCACCTTTATGTCTGTGTTTAGGAGTCCATACGTTTGACGTTTATAGTTTTCACCTCTGACTTTTCTGACCCAACGTCTCTCTTTTGTTTTATTTGTGATGAAGGATCTGATAAAAAAAAAGTTGCACTCTGTTTTTGCAGCATTTCCATATAGTTTTCCTCGGGTTCAGCTTTCCTCATTGGCTCAAAGAAAGGAAGAGAAATGTGTCCAAGCTGAGTGTCTGAATGAAGTTCTGTTCCTTGTTCTCACTCAGCGACATTCACCTAAATAGGCAACATGATTTACACGTCTTATCTCGATAACATTGCTTTTAAGAGCAGCAATGAAAATCCCTAACAAAGTCCAGATGGATGTGGTTCGCCTCTGTTTAAATAAACACCAAAGCTTTCTCCCTGTACAGAATCCCACTCTTTCTGGAATACCTTTTATTGAATAGCACCAGAAGTAAAACAGATTAAACCACGCTCAAGAAAATTAACAACATTTGTCATCAATTAGGGGGACATATCTGTAATTCTGCTCCATGGACGGACCTAATTGAAAGCGTATTTCATTTCACATTTCAGTATTATCAGCCAGGTTGTGAGGTGCAGAGCAGGGCTCAGATTCACCACGAGCACTTTTCTGTTTGCTGCATGTGCAGAGGGAGCCTCAAGAGGAAAAAAAAAAGTGTGCGAAAGGGACCTCTCTTTTCACTTTTACGATTTTCCTAGAATCCTTTGGAGAGCGTGGAAAGACAAGCATGTTTATGAAAGTTTCCAGATGGTTCTGCTTGCACCCCCAGCTTTTCTTTTCAGTTCTCGGGCCATAAAGGATTAATCAAAGTCAGTGGCAAGAGCTGATAGCTAAACACTGCGGCTCTCGCTAACCCAGAGGAAACCTCTCTTCAACTCTGTTCTACTCCTACCAACCCCCGGGCGATGGTGCTCGGGGAGAACTCAAGCACGAGGTTAGAAAACCAAGCAGAGCTAAGGAAACCGTGGCTGCATAGGTGCATGTAAACAACAGCTCTGGCTCTGGTTAATGGGACAGCTGATCTCCTCGGGATGTAGCCATCGTTTGAGAATTCAGCCGTAACAAACTCACCTGAACTCTGCCCCCGCCCATAGGGCTTTTTGCAGCATGACTGGAGTTCAACAGCAACACCACAAAGATTTTAAAGATGTGTTATGACTTTTTAAAAGACTATAATAGTTCTATGATTGACACAAAGCATGTTTATGATATTTTAACTGACAAATCCTTCCATGATGTCAGCAGATTTTGTCTTGAACGTTTCTTTACCTTCTTATTTATAAAAACAGATCATGTAAAAGAACATGGCGGTGGAGGTGTCAGCATGCATATGCAACCTAACTTTCTGATTGGCTTCACCTCGCATTCATCAGGCGTTTCAATTTCAGGCCAAGACAATCCAACATGTTTAATGAGCAGACCAGAGCGCTCTTAACCCACCACACACAGCAGGAATATGTGAGAGGATTATCTTTAGAGCCATTGTGGTAATCGGGGACCTCCTTTAGATTGCCGGGAGGGAAGAATCGGGTCAGAAATTAGCACAAGCATCTTACCATGTAAACCGGGATTTAGGCATGTGGGATGATGGATCTGAGCTGATTTCCTCAACATCGAGAGACAAATAAAAAAAAGGAGGAGAAAAGGGGGATGAGGAGGGAAACAATAAGGAGAATAACAGTGTAGCATAACTTAGGCCAGGAACCCGTGTTTGATCCAGGAACATCTCTGTGGAAACATCCTTGTGAGAGGGCAGAAGCATCTCAAGCATGTGGAGAATAACAAGAAAACCTATTGAGATTCACAAAAGAGACCAAATAATTCTTTATTTGGGGCACAAAATAGCAAATTAACCCTGCTGCACTACAGCGCTATGATGAGCTTGAACAGAAGTCACATGACCATACCCGACTGTCTTCAAGACAGCATGGCCGACAAGGATTTTAAACAGAATCTTCCTTAGAGGATAAACACATGTCTGATGTAACACTAGTGTCACTGAGTGCAATTAACACACACACACACACACACACACACACACACACACACACACACACACACACACACACACACACACACACACGGTCCACCAAGCATAGAGGTTGGTTATCGTGTTTGCTAATTCAACCATCACCATAAATTTAGGAATCAAAACCAGATTTGCACCTACAGGATATTTTTAAACTGTGCAAAGGCTTAAAAAAGTCATGGTATGAATGTGTCTAGTCAAGGGAAAGTAAAAAAAGATAAAGTAAACTCTGGTGCTACGAGGGGAGTTCAATCCCAGCTAACATGAGTTGTGTCTACATAACAACAGGAAGTCGACTCCCACTGAGTCTGGCCCAAAGCTCCAGGTCTTCAATCATGCTGCACTCACTCGGAATAAAAACAAATCTACGTCACGCTCTTTCAGAGGAAACGTTCTGCTCTTACTTTAATGTGCATCTTTACCCGGGTCAATAACTTCTCCCTTCTTGTCTTGAGTTTTAATCTCAAATAAACATGTTGTGGAGCCGCATCCAGATAAGGTCAAAAACAAAACCGGGGTTGTTTTCTCACTGTGATAAGGTCTGGGTGTCCCTCTGCGTGTTTGTTCATGAGCCAGACGGAGGGCTGCTACCTG
This sequence comes from Nothobranchius furzeri, assembly GCF_043380555.1. NCBI lineage: Eukaryota > Metazoa > Chordata > Actinopteri > Cyprinodontiformes > Nothobranchiidae > Nothobranchius > Nothobranchius furzeri. The sequence goes on along the minus strand of NC_091750.1, from coordinate 45,433,844 downwards.
TCCAGCCTTTCTGGTCCTAGATCTGGGATTTATTTTAGCTTTCGGTTTCAGAAGTGTTGAAATTCAGACTTTTCGTCACTCGTCAGTGTTACAGAAGAGTGTCTGCTTGGGGGAGGACAGCAGAAAAGGGAGAAAATGAGAAGACTGGGACTTTCCCTATCTGGTATCATGTGAGCTGATGATTTTAGACCAGCAGAGATTTTCTACATTTCAAGATGCAGCTAATAGCTCTTCAGCAAAAAGTAGACCATCTCCTCATCAGAGGGGTGTGTTTGTCCACCCTGCCTATGACTGATGGCCTATCAGGGGCATTTGTCTCCATCATTCTTCTCTGGAAAAGGCTTACGCCCTACATAGAGATCCATCCAGCTTGTTCTGCAGCCTCTTCATTTGCATATACAGCTGAACCATGACAAGAGTGTGGGAGATTTAGTTGGTTTTTCTCTCTTCAACACTTTTCTTTGATCTTTGTTGCAGGTTTTTTACATGTCAGGTGAAGATAATGTCACGATGCAAGCAAGGAGGAGGTTAGGACCCAAAATGCAGGTTACCAGACGGACGAGGCAGGGGTGGAAGATGAAATAAAATCCTTTTATTTAGGATGAATAAACAAAAATAAATCCAAAGGGGTGGAGCCAAAAACCAAAATATCCAAAGCTGAACTGGAGATCCAAGAAACACTAGAAACTCAAGAGACACTGGAAACACTGGCGATCACACGAGAAGAGTATGACAGAAGCACAATGGACCGACAAACATACAGAGACACAGACAAGGTTATATACACTGGGAGGATGAGAGGGAGATGAACTGCAGGTGTGTGGGGAGAGAGAGAGACCAGGTGAACTCAATACTAATCAGGGAGAGGGCAGTGAGTTGAGGAGGAAGAAAAATAACATGATCTCAGGCCTAGTCCACACGTAGCCGGGGTTTTTTAAAAACGAATACCCGCCCCTCCAAAAACTTGCATCCACACCACCGCGTTTTAAAAACAAACTCTGTCCACACGTACCCGGATAAATACGTTGTTAAGGACATGCCAGACCTGTAGGCGGCAGTACTTCCCCCGTTCTTAACCTCGTCCTTCGTCTGTGGTCTTCCACAAGGAAAAGTAATTCCGCTTGCAAAAACAAACAAGCAGAAAGTGCTTGGACAATTGATGGATCGGGTAGTGACAGAGCTTAGCTCTGAAGGCTTCCATGATGCCGGCTAGTGTAAACACAGGTCGCACACGTGATGTCAGCATTTTTTTGTCGCGGAAAGTGACGTTGCGGACCTTAAAACTCCGGTTTTGTCTGTCCACACGCAGTCACCCAAAACGGAAAAAACGCAGATCTTCACTTTGGCCGGAGTTTTTAAAAAGATCTGTTTTCGTGTGAAAAAACTCCGTTTTCGTGTAGATGACAGGCCAAAACGTAGAAAAATATCTACGTTTTGGCAGATCCCCGGCTACGTGTGGACAGGGCCTAAAACAGAACCTAAAAACAAGAAGGGCCAAATAACAACAAACAATCTGGGGAAAGAAACACACTAGAAGCAAAATTATCATCTAATAAACTGGGGAGAGAAACACACCAAAAGAGACTAATAAATGAACAGCTGAAACTAAAGGAAAACACTACAGAAAGAGACAATACAGGGGCGTGACTAAGGAGGACCACGGGGAGCACAGGACCTGGAGGGAAATAGCCGGGGGTGAAGGAAACCTAGAGGGACTGCAGATCTGGGAACACAGAAAGAGAGACTACAGGGGCGTGACTAAGGAGGACCACGGGGAGCACAGGACCTGGAGGGAGATACCTGGGGGGGGGGGAAAACTAGAGGGGCTGCAGCTCTGGGAACACATGAGGAAGACGCAGACAAGGACACATGAGGGCGCTAGGAGACACAAAAGGAGAACCTAGAGAGGGATGGAGAACACAAGGAGACACATGAGGAGAGACGCAGACTCAGACCATGACAGATAAAAGACATATTTCTAACTAAAATGGCAGGATGACTAAGCAGTTTTGTTACGATTATTTCACTTGTTTAATTTTTAACTTTAGTTTGATGAAGAAAAAAAATCAAGTATTTGCTGTAAATCACTAATTATTTCATCTTATATTAAACCTGCATGGTAAAGTCATCCTGGGTTATGAATGTGATTGTGAAGAACTCGACTGTCCACATCTGTGGCCTGGACTTAAAGTTAAAAAAGTTAAAGAAAATATTTATCTTCATTAAAATACTACTACTACTACTGCTGCTTCTAAGTCCAAGGAAAGGCAGCTTAGGACATTTCATACAGGTGCACTTCAATGTGCTTTCCATTAGCGAGAATAGCATGGACATTAAAACCAATGTGAAAGCACAATTCAAATACACACACATTCATTTCTAATTAAAAAATAAAGTAAGACTAAATAAAAGGGTGAGCAGTTACTGTGCAGAAGGTGCAGCATAAGAAACTTTCACTCAAATGTGGATGATGATTACCGTAATTTCTGGACTATAGAGCGCACCTCAATATAAGCCGCACCAACAAAAAATAAAAAGGTTTTCTACACACACGCCACACTCAAATACAAGCCACGGCGCAGCAGACACATGCAGGTCTCCGGCGCACAGCGCATGTATGGCCATAACATAAGATAATTAGACAGAAAGACGCCGCATGGAGGTTTTTCGTTGTTGTTTTAATTCAACGTAATTCAAAAGTATCTTTGATTTGATTTGAACAAAATAATTTTAAATGCGGGTGAACTTGCCTGCAAGTTCAGAAAAGAAAACAGCACTGATAGCATTCATATTTCTGGATGGTTATAAAATAAAAACAGAACTGGCACGTTATTACCGGTAATTTGCATGTTTAGAAGAAAAGAACAGCGCTGACACAGCATTAATAAGCCCTGGATGATTAGATAATAGAAACTGCACACCAAACATGCCTGGTTAGTAAATAAAACACACTTGCCTACCAGAAAAAGTCATTTGTTCTCATCTTCCTCTTGCGCACTAAAGCCATTAAAGTCCTCTCTTCAGTGTCGGAGTTGAACAGCCTCAGAAGAGCTTCGTCACATACCTTTTCTGTGGCGATGTCAGTGTCGCTGTCCATGTTGCTGTCATCATCCCCGTGTGAAGCTGGCTTGAATGAGTTCTTCCCGCTGCCATCTCCAGCGCTGAACCATGGATTCATTCATGCCAAGCTTACGTGTGGCAGCACTGTTTCCCTCCTTTACTGCCAGATCGATGGCCTTCAACTTAAATGCGGCAACATATGAACTCATACGTGTAGTTACCATGATGAGGGGGTATGGATTTGAAAAGAATTCTTCGTCGTGCCGGCTGCTTGCATGTACTAAATTAAAATGAGCACTTTCTTCGATTTCCACTTTTGACTTCCACCTGCTTCACTTTCTGCTAAAGCGCCCCCGGGCAGGTGAAGGAAAATCTTCAGTAAAGCCGCATCTCATTATAAGCCGCATGGTTCAAAGTGTGGGAAAAAAGTAGCAGCTTATAGTCCGGAAAATACGGTACATCACATTACATCAGTTTTGATTTAAAAGTTACTAGAGTGGGGGCACATTTGAGGTCATAAGGAAGCTGATTCCAGTTGCGTGCATCATAAAAACAGCTTCACCCTGTTTGGTTATGACCCAGAGTTCTACCAGCTGACTGCTTCCTAAGGATCTCAGAGCCCTGCTGGGCGTATATAACGGAAAGATATGTCATAAAGTCGTAGGTTGAATCGGACCCAAAACACAGGAAATCCAGGAAGCAGCCAGGTAGTTTCAAAAAATCCCAAAGTTTATTTAAAGGCTGTGGAGCAGGAGCAGGAAAATTTAAAAACACTAGGATGAAAACACACACAAAAAACCGATAACGAAGGAAACAGGTGCGACGATTACTGAAATGTTGCAGGTGTGATTGGTTGACAGGACACTGGGGGAAAACACAAAGACAAGAGAACATAATTTTGGGAAATGGAGGCAATACGAAAACACAAGGGCTGTTCAGAACCAGATTTATTTCTGTTTGGAGATCATTAGGATTTTATGACTTTATGTTTTATTTTGTTTTGATCTATGTGAAGCACTTTGCGATTCTATGTCTGTGATAAGTGCTATATAAGTCAAATGTACTTACAGATAAAACAATAAGACACTAGAAGTAAATGCTGAAAGAACACACCAATAAACGACTAAGTAAAAACAGAACTGGACTAAGGGAACAGAACACACTTAATTGAAAACATAACTACAACTGCACTAGAAAGCTGGTGAAATTAACTAAACCATAAGCAGGTATTGACAGGGAGTACAAGGACACCTGAGAGGAGGGAGAAAACGGGAATGAACAGGGTAGACAAGGGACACAGGACATGAAAAGACATCCGACATGTATTCTGGCTCTGTGCCAATGAGTGATTTCTAAACTAGTAGTAGCACTTTGAAATGCATTCTGTAGTTTACTGGTGACCAGTGTAGATATTTAACAACAGGAGTGATATGCTCGGTTCTCTTGGTTCTTGTTAAGACTATAGCTGCAGCATTCTGAATAAGATGCCGTTTCTTCGCAGCTTTTTGGGAAGACATGACATAAGACCATTGCAACAGTACAACCTGCTGGAGATGAATGCATGAATGAGTTTCTGTAGGTCAATAGTGATGGGAATTCCGGCTCTTTTTAGAGAGCCGGTTCTTTTGGCTCAGCTCACCAAAAAGAGCCAGCTCTTTCGGCTCCCAAGTGGCTCCTCAGATTTTCTGTTGCGTAGAGTACATTTATAACCAAAATAATGCAAAACTATATGTAAAACGATTTACTAATGTAAAAAAATGCAATATATCAAATATTTATCATTTCTATGGATTTAATAACTGAACACTTTAAGAAATCTCCACTTTCCAACTGCTGGCGTGCATTTTCTCACCGTCTTTGCCACTTTCCTCTCTCTCGCTCGCCTTTTTCCTCCTCCTCATTCCCTCTCGTCTCCCTCCGCCCACATGTGCTCTGCTGTGTGTGTGTGTCTGAGTCTGATCCTCCCTCTTCCCCGCCCCTACTGCTCTGTGTGTAGACAGTCTGGACATGCAGTTACACATGCTGACCAATCGCCTGTAGCTTTCACCAAAGCAAGAGGGGAGGGGACAGCTCCCAATGACGAGCCGGCTCTCGTCGTTCACTTCAAAGAGCCGGCTCTTAGAGATGGTTCGTTCACGACCGACACATCACAATAGGTCATGTCTGGACATGAGACTTCCGAGTCTTGCTATTTGATGAAGATGATCTGGTTATAGCTTTAATGTGACCAGTGAAGCTCAAGTCTGAACTGACACCACGAGTTTTAAACTGGATCTTTGTCTTTCTTCCTTTGGAGCTGTGACATGTTGTACTGCCATTGTTTTATTATTGTTGTTTATCGCCACTCCTTTATGATTTGTTTACTTCCTCTGTTTAATAGTTTTGTACAGAACCTTTTTTTAGCTTTAGAAATAAAACTGACTTGACTTCTTGGAAATAAATCTATTTTAATTTGATGTTTGGTGACAATTTTATGTTCAGTAAAGTGAATTTAAATAAAAATCATACTTGAAATCAAAAATTTGGAAGAAGCTTTTTAATTTAGCTATTTCGGCACGTGATGCTTGTTGTTTAGCCAATAACTAGCTAGTTGTAAGTTCAGTAAGACAGATTCTAATATTTGTCATTTGTACTGTATTGCCATCAGAGCGCTGAGATATTGCTCCTTTATTTTATTTCCTCATGCTGCTCTACCGTAACTCTGTAACTCTTATTGTGTACAAAAACAGAACGACTAGCAAGATAGTTTTGCCGTGTTGTGCTAACTAGCAGAGGAGGTAGCTACTAGTTGTTACTAACAGCCAGCTAGCTGAAGTTTCAGCCAGATAAGATAGCTTCTGATCAAAAAGCAGCACTTCAGTAACACGAAGAGTTGTTACTGAGATAAAAAAAAGAGTGGCAGTAGAAGGTGTTGTGAAATCCTTCTTCAGAGGTAAACAGCTCTATATATCAGCACATATACCAGGTCTAGCAAATTCCTTTGGGAGTTTCTCATCACAGCTCTTTGTATGACTTGATTTTTACACTGCAAATGTGATGTAGATGTAAAAAGTTTTCCCAGTTTAAAGCATTTATGTCAACAACAATCTAACATGATCACAATCACATCTGACACGTGAAGCACACACCTTCCACCTCAAGCCTAATCCTGCCATCATCCCTACCTGTCCCCGCATTTTGATAAGCAGCCTTCATACATGATGCATTTTTTTGCTCGGGGTGGGGGGTGGGGGGGGGGTAAGTTCGGATGCATGACATTTTAGGTCATTCTGATGAACTGAGTCAGTGCATAAACAACTCCTACGTAATTTAAGAAAAATATTTATGTTTGCTCATCAAACCTCTCGAGTTAGTGTCAACACTGCTCAGAGACACAATTACGTTTGAGGATGGAAAACGAAGAGTCTTTTTGGAGATAAAAGTGTAAAGTACGAGTAAATCACAAAATACCTCAAGTGAGTACTGAAGTGTTCAAAGGTTCCCCCCAAGTATGGCCACTTGTCAAAATTTTCTTTATTTTAACTTTAAACTTTTTGGCATTTTTCTCTAAGTTGAAGCTATTTTTATTTTTTATTTTTATTAAGTCAAAACAATTATTTCAATCTTTCTAAAACGGTTTTTGTAGAAGTCCGTTAGACAACTAAAGCCTGCTTCACACAAGATTCTAAAATTGTCAGAGGAGTTTCAAAACATAAGAGAACATACATTTGTCAACAAAAGTCATGGAAATAACAGTTCTGGTCCTACAGTGCGGCTACAATACACCAAACGAACACACAGATTTCACACCTCAAACGGGAAATCTCAAGAAACTATTTAAATGTGTCTTTGTTGTAAACAAACATGGCGGAGGAGGCAGCATGCTTCCGTCACTTTGTCTCTGATTGGCTAAATGTCATATTCAACACACTTGTTTTTTCCTCCATGTGCATTACACACACTGCGATACAGGGTTAAGACATTCCAACATAATGCATATCCCCGAATCAAAGCAGTCCCAACATGCTTCTGAGTGGACCAGAGCGCTCTTGACACACCACACATGGCAGGAATATCTTATAAGATTATATGTGGTGTCTTTACTGTAATCAGTGGCATGGGGCATGATGATTTTGCTGTAATCTTTTGTTGCTGTAGATAACTCTTTGAACAACCTCAATTTGAAGAAACAGAAATGTGCTCTGCAAGCGAGTCAGAATGGGACCAGTTGCAAAGCGCACTGCTGCTGTAATTCTAATCTCACAAATCTCACTCAATGTTTAGAAAATGCTATTTTGTAACCTTGCATTGCCATTTTTGTTTGTTTGTTTGTTTGTTGTTATTTCAGCAGAATACTTGTGACATTCTACCCAGAATGCAATAGTAGCTAACTCCAGATGATCATGTATGGTGGTGCAAAGGTTCATTAAGAGATTCATGAATGCCTATGAACATTTTGAGACTGACATTGAAACTCCTCCCACTCAGACTAGCAGTTAGCTCATCAATCCTGTCAAAACTTTACTCTGGTTACTTAAACCGATGTCAGTTATCTACTAGAAGTATATCTTTTACAGAGGTACACTTCAAATATTGTTGACTATTTCTTAAAAGAAACAAATTGTGATCAAAGTTTTTTAACATGTACTTTTTGTCTTCTTCTTGTATTTTTCTAGTAACCACAACACTTTCTCCAGGCTCAGGCCATGCCAGAAAATGCAACGACACAGAGAAGGCCTTCTGTGTGAATGGCGGTGACTGTTATTTCATCCACGGTATAAATCAGCTTTCCTGCAAGTGAGTTATCTCGTGCATGTGGATTCTCCTAGTAAATCAGATTTTGGTGTTCTGCATCTGATCTTTAAGAGAAGAGTTCTTCTTTACGATGCCTTCCATACCTACCATTAGCATTCCACCGAAAAACTAAAGAAAATGTCAAACTGCATGATTTGTAATACCCCTGCTTCTTTCTCCAGCAGCAGAAACACATCACATGGGATGCCTGCCAGGTTCTCTAACGAGCCACCTGTTGTGTATTTTAACACTAATAATGGAGTGTGCTCATTCTTTTAAGTCATGTTTAGTGTACAGGAGGACCACACTTTAAAAGCCCTTTTTAAAATGTCATGAGTCACTGGTTTAGTAGTGAGCAAATATTTATGCCTGCTAGAGGCCCCCAATGAGGTAAATACAATCATTGCTTACATTTGGCAGAGAGGATCAAGTGTGCATGATTAATCATGCATCTTTGGTTTTTAGGTGGAAAACAGGTGGATGTTTCTCAGAAATGGTCCCTTTTTTCTTCTCAGTTCTTCCTTGAAAATAACTTTTGAGTTTGGATTAGACAAAGTTGGGAGGTTAGTGGCGACGATGTTCAAGTGGTGAAAACCAGTGTGTGTTTTTGGGTTTTAATCCTGTCTTTTAGTGACATTTTAACTTTAGAAGAAAAGATCCACCAAAGACTTTGATCCTGGTTCTATGTGGAGGTGTAACCCTAACCCTCTGCCAAGTTAGCCATAGCACGTGTGTGAGTAGAATCCTGTACGGGCTGTAGGATGTGCGAGCTACAGCTAATCCACTCACAGCTAGGGCCTGGATGCAGAGAAGCTGGATCATGCAGCCCTTTGTTGTCCCATGGCCACCTTATTCAACATGGGTCAGGCTTCTGTGAGCATCACTTGTGTTGCAGACACAGTCTTTCTTCACATCAAGGTATAAAACTTGATCTTATGTAGGTAAGCTAGGACCAAAATGCTCTTAGCCATAGCAATATGGTTAAGAGAATGCTACCTTCTTAGTGGTATGAGTGTCTATTCTCTGACTGGGAGATCTGGGTTCAAATCCCGGCTGGGTCATATCAAATACTGTAATGCTTCTCTGGTTGACACTTAGCTTTAAGAGGTTGGATTGGGGGATAAAACTGCCAAATAGCTCCTGAGCACAGCTACAGCTGCAGCTCACCGCTCCCCATGGGGATGGGTCAATTTCACCAACGTGTGATGATGACTTTGGGCCGAACAATTATTGTCTTACCTGTTGCAGGCAGCTCTCTGAAGCCCTCTTTACAAGACACACCGTGCCGGGAGCTCAGCGTAATATTACCGCAACTGTGTGCCTTGTAAACACGCAATGGCGGCATGGCATTACGCAAATTTTGCGGCATTCATTCTGCATCGCTTGGTAGTAATATTGCGTTGATTGTCTGGCATATAAATGGCGATTGCGCCTCGGTGCAACTGAGGGAGGTGCCGTGACGACGCGGAGAATTACTACTGAGCTCAGCAAGAAAATTTAAATGAAAATAAACACGGGCCGTAAGTTTTGCTTTTGAACAAAATAGAATGAGACGGCAAACTGGAGTGCTGCAGCGCTCCTGGGCTTCTCTCCATTGGAGCTGGAGGTCAGATCACCAGAGACTGCGTGGGGACTGATGGGGACAGACACTTTTAGGAGCGGCTTTTTAAAAAACATAACTATCATGGGTTAAATCGCAATTACAAACAAGTTATGTCCAAGATGAACAGAAGTCCGCGGCGGTGCAGGACCTGCCCCATACCCCCTTTATGCCGCCATCACCTAATCTTTTGTATTAAGGACAGAATTGCGCCACATTACCACCACGGTCTGATCACTTAAACGACCTAAGGCTCCCTGATGCTGCCACGGCGTTGCAGCAAATTGACGGTATTGTTTTGTAAAAAGGGCTTGACTCGCTGCAGCTTGGAGAAATAGATTATTTAACTGGAGCGACAAGCTAACAGCTGAGCAGAGTCATTGTTGATGACATTTAAAAACTTTGTCAATCTCAGACGGCTCCTAGCTGTACATTTAAAGGTTGCTGATGTGTTTCTGTTTGGAATGAAAAAACCTTAAACGTAAAGGTGAAGAAGCTTCTCTCTGGGACTGCGCCCCAGTAGAAACCAGATCCTCACACATGCTAAAACATTCCCACCTTCTCTAAATGTCTCATGTTTATTTTCTGTGCCATCACAGACCCTCTTGCTCTCTTCTGATTTTTTAATCATGCAGTGAAAGTTTACGTCTTTCATCTTTCGGCCAAGTTTCCTCTGAGCATAGGTGGTGCTGCGCTGCAGTCCCACCCCATCAGTCAGGATGAGTAATTTAACGCTGGATGTTATGGTGCTCCTGGGAGGCGCTGTGTGAAACCAGTAAATCACAAGCAGTGACCTTTGTCGGATTGGTGGTCCAGCTGTAGCTGTGAGTGGAATGTTGGTGGCCATGAAAGACCTCCAGCTCATCCCTAATGGGATTATAATGAGGAAGCATGGCCCTGCCCAGCACCCTTGATGGTGGTCATGGTCTGTCTTCTGCTACAAAAACACAAAGCCACATGTTAGAGACCAAAACCTTCTTAGCTTTCATGAAACTGTTTCATTTCCAGCTTTTGAACACCTTGACCAGGATCCCAACGGCTTGGGAAAAAGAAAATTAAATATCTTTTTCTTAGCATCAGAACGTTTTGGGTATTTTCGGGACATTTAAAGCAACTGCCATGTTTTACCTTCAAAAACATAGTCTCAGTCCCATCATGTGACTCTGAGACTTGGAGCTGTGTCCAAACTCTTCAAATAACAAGTCACCTTTTATGGACACATGAATACATACACTACGGTAATCTTCTCTAAATGCTTAGGCACCATTTGATTGTTTGTAAACTTCCACTTTGACCTGCACGAGGTGTTTTGTGACCATAACGTTTACAGTCCACCTGATATCCTGTGTTTTCCTTTTCATAACACGTGTCTGCTCCTCCCCAGATGTAAGGACGGATACTCCGGCCCAAGATGCTTACTGACTGAGCCGCTGCGGTTGTACATGCCCAATCCGTCTAAAAGTATGTTCACCTGATATGAGCAGCTGAGAACAGAGACGCAGTTGTCACTGGATTACCTCAGTGGACCCCCCTCCCCCCTCTCCAGTTCTCTTGCTCCTTCTCCTCCTGTTTTCTCTCTTTCTCAGGTCCAATGAGCTGCACACCTCACCTCACCACACGGTGGTGTCACCCGTGGGAACACTCTGCTTTTGCTGTCCATAGTTGTGCTGTTGTTCTAATTCTGTCTCTCTCTCTCCCTCTCCCTCTCTCTCTCTCTCTCTCTCTCTCTCTCTCTCTCTCTCTCTCTCTCTCTCTCTCTCTCTCTCTCTCTCTCTCCCACTTTACCTCATCTTTCACTTTTTCTCACACATCCTCCTCTTTACACTCATCTCTTCCACACACATCCACCCTCCTCCTCCTCTTCTTCCTCTATCTGTTTCTGTGGCTTTGTTTCTTTCCATCAGGTGTCCAAATGCATTTACTGGTGATCGCTGTCAAACCTACGTTATGGCCGGTTTCTACCGTATGTCAACTTCCTCCTCTGTCAATTCATCAGACTGTTCTCGTTCCATGTGTGCATGCTGCGCATAGAGTTTGCTTCCTGTTGTTACCTAACAGTTGTATCTGCATCTCTGGTGACTCATTCACAAGCTGGTGTAGATTTGTAGAGTCTGTTTGTGTGTTTTGTCTTCATGTGCTGTTGTGTGCTCTTTCTGTAACTATAACAGTGGCATGCATGTGCATTTTCAGAAGAAGAGCTTGTGGTAGCGCTGCAATTTAGATGCTTTGTGGAAGCTGACTTACACATAAGTTGCACGCAACAACACCATCTAACCACTGGCAATGCCGCTTTATGCAGTCAGTCGGAGGCATGCAGGCATGTAAAATATTATTAGAACTGATCTCTGGATGGAAAGTCAAGTCTGAGCAGTTAGCAATGACTAAAAGGTCAAATGATGTATTTGATAGGTAGCACAGAAAACACGCTGTTTTATCATCAGTATCATCAGTTTCAAATTCAAAGATACTTTATTAATCCCACAGGAAAATTACAGTTTCAGTACACACAATTCTGAGATCAGACATACATACATAGACACATGACAAGAATTGGCGACTGTGGTCATTCGCAACCCGAGTCGCGCTACCTTAATAGAGATCAGAGGGGTTTACATGAGGACTGAGTCAGGTGGAGGGGGAAAAAAGGCACTTCAGAGTTACCCTCCACAGGGAGGGCAGCTTCGCTATGCAAAAAACACCTCAGACAGAAATGCAACAGACTTCAGACATCACACAACATAAGTGTCCACTAGGTGGGGAGGTAAGGTTTGGGACTCTCCACACGTCAGTGCATGCAGCCACGATAAGCAGCGCTCGTCACCTCAGTCTGGATAGGGGGAGGAGGTCGTTGGGTTTAGAAGGCACAGTTACTCCTGGAACGATTCAGCGGCCTTCACAGCTTGCAGTCCCACCCAGGCTGAGATAGGGAGACAGAGTTGCCATGGTGACGGCAGCGTTCCACATTTCTTCTGAGGGGGAGTATTTGTTTCAGCCTCACAGGCTCAAGGGCACCAGATTCAGATAAAACATTGTTTTGGGGCCAGACAGAGATACTTTCTTCTCTGTCTTAAAGTTCCGTTGGTCCTCAACCTCTCAAAATCCAATAATGGCGTAAATTAATCTATCCCAATTTGTGCTGATTCGTCTACTCGCTCCTTGATCGCATCCATCTTTTGTGCCAACGCATGAATCTCAGCCAAAGTTCCAAGCTTACGACTCATCTCGACAATTATATGAGTCTGTGCATTCACAGCGAGGTGTAATCCATCTCTGAGCTCCGGGATTGAGCCAATATTCCTCGACAGCTCGTTAATTTTCCGGTAAGCCAGGTAACCTCCCAGGCCATCACCACAAATATCCAGACGTCTTCAGAATCCTCTACAGACAGTTGAGATAAGCAGATCAGGGTTCACTGTTTCCAGGAGTCCATGATATGCCCAACTGGATCTGTCTCAGAGGGGCACCTGGGAGCCCCTTCTCCCGTTCTCATCGCTGAGAAAATTTTGTCAATGGCATTGGGAGACCAGCTGACCAGGTCCATTTTTAATAATTTCCAGTTTCCAGAGAAAATGTAGAAGTGCCGTACACCCAAAGACCGACAAAGAGCCTTGGGATAAGATAAGAGGAGAGGAGGAAAAAGGTGTCTGTACTCTCCAAGAGCCGGAAGAAGACCAATTGAAAGTTTATGTTAAACATGAATGATCCTGACAAATTTACCTCTGAGTATCTGCTCTGTTTTTTGGTGAACTTGTACCTGCATGTATGTGCAAGAACAGAGCTGCATCACTAAAGATATGACACGAAGAGCATAACCTGCGTCACTTTCAGACCAGATGAAAACTTGCCAGGGACCTCAAGTACAACAACTCCATGAATAAACTCGTCTCATGGTGCCTCTGGAACATTCTGAGAATATTTGGTGTTTCAAACACTCATTTCTTCAGAGAAAAGAAACCAAATGAGGCTCTTACTTTTGTGTTCAGTAGTGAAGTAACACTGGAGCGTTGTAATAAACCCCTCCACTAGCCTAGGAGGAGAGAAGTCCACCCTCCTAACCCTACTGCCACAAACTCTTACCAAATGCTAATTTATCCCAGAAATATTTCCTGAAGCCCACAGGTTGAGTAATCCTGCCCATGAACATTTCTGCCTCACAGGAGAGTATTTCTGTTGCAGTCCTACCCTACCAGCTTCACGCATTGCCTTCTTGTGCAGCTTTTAATCCTACAGGACTGACTAGCTAATATTGCTCATGATTCACCAAATACATTTTTCACAGCCCTAATGAACCTACTTTATTACTCATCTAAATTCTTAAAGGAAGGATGCATGTTCGATAGGTTTGCAAACAGAACAGGACACTCCGTCTGTGACTCTAGATAGCCCAGCTCTAGTGGAAACCACAACATATCCCACCTTTAATGTTGTATGTGTCATATTAATGTAAAAAAGGTTTTATGTTTAGAAATGATATAGAATCATAATCAATGCCTATAAATCACTGGTCTGGTTTGGTGCATATGTTTTAGCATATAGGAGCTCACATGGTTGCAAGTCAAAGTAATATTTAGCAGATAACAAACTGCATCTGCTGCTGGAGTCTTCTTGTGCTGACCACAACCTCTCTGCAGCCTGACTGCACATAAACTATTAGTTGTATGTTTGCACAGACTAAATTGCAGCCCCCCAACCCTCTTCTTAACTACAAGTAATTTTGTCTCTCATTCAGTCGTGATGCTCTGGGCTGAAACGACTTGTCTTTTTGGCAGAGCAGACAGTAGTATGTGGGAGTGTTGTTCCTCCTACACTCACCCACTTCTTCTGCATTCTGTTTCGCTTTAGTGCAGCTGTGCATCTGCACCGAGGACAGCATTTGTTTCCTTTTACCATTCAGGCTCATGAACCAGTCCTTGGTTACCTAGCTGTTGCATTAGCGTTCACTCCGATAGCAGATAAGTTAAACGACAAAAGAAACCGTGACGAGTTGGTTTGAAGCCCGAATGCAACGTGATACATTCATACCTGCAGGCATGCATAACTCACAAAGAATATTTTCCATGAACTTTTAGCACACGCTACACTAAATCAATGTAAACAAATCCCTGTTTGTTTTGAAGAGCAAGCCCTTGCACACACACACGCAGCTCCATTGCATTCCTAAAGAGCCGCCTCCTGGACGTACGCCGCCCATCCTCCTGAGACACGAAGGAGGATGGCTTCCTCTGCCTGGCCATAAGGGCTGGGATTAATAAAACCGTGTTGTCATAAGAACAGCTGGGACTCGCCTAACACAAAAGTAAAGCACTAAAATTATGGACTCAGCTTGTTGCTGCAACATCTCCACTTCCTCACTCTGCTGGAGAAAATAGAGACCAACTACCACTCTCAATATTCAGCCAGATTGCTCCGATGCAGTGCAGCTGTGCTGGAATAACCCACCTTCTAATACCAGCTTTTTAACTTGCCTGTTCATGTGATGGGTGTGTCCAAGAACTGACAGTGTAGCAGGTTTTCTTCTTTTTTTTAACCAAGCATAAAACTGAAAGACACAGGTAATCTCCTAAAATGAGACATATCCCCACGCAGTGGTCACCAAGGTTACCATGCACCCAGTGTGCCGCTCTCACCACATAAGCCTTTATGATGTCATGAAAACAAAACAAAAACAAAAAAAAATCATACATTTTCAGAGTTAAACACAATGAATCAGAGTGTTGTCCTGCTTGCTAGATTTGTGAGTGTGTGTTGCATGCTGGTGTCTCGTCCTACATACACTAACTAGTGTTGTTGGTGTGATTTGTTTTGACTCCACCATATGCTACAAGGTGCCACTATCCTAATCTGTTATTCTGTTTCTTTCTCTCTTTTTTTGCTGTTGTTTTTCTCTTCCACCTCTCAACCCTCTGCCATGGCAGAGCATCTTGGGATTGAATTTATGGGTATGAAACAATCCATTTTGATTCTCAGTCCTAGCCTTCGTGTTGCCATGCTCCTGTTCCATCTGCGGTGTGATCTGTAAATCATAAACCGACCGTTGATTAACCATTCAGCCTCTGAATTGATCAGACCATAACTTATTAGACGTCAGTGCAACTGAACCCCCAACCCAATCAACACCATTAACATGGATGCCACTGCCTCCACCCCTCTACGTGTGATTTGAAGCGTACTAAGTTTCCACCTTACTCACGATAGCCAAAGTGATCCTTTTAGAACTTCTCCTTTAATCCGTAACAAGCACGGTGTCCCATGCATTCCCCTGCAGACCTGGTCACTGGTCTCTTCCTTTTACCTCTTTCTTGATTTGCTGTCTCCTTTCTCTTGATTTAAATGTGATCTTTTCCACTTTTTCACCCCATTCTTAGCATACCAGAAATGTAACGTTGATGTTTGAATTTGATTGATTTAAATGATCATGTGTGAAGCATGCAACTCTGTCTGCTTCTAACTTCATTTAATATGGGCTTCTGCTACTTTTTTTCCAGAAAAGAGCTTCAGTGTTTGAAAGTGTAGAATAAATGCTAGAGGCATCTTTGCAGACATCGTGCAATTATACGTGTGCATTCACGCACCGAACCATGGGAACACTGTGTTATTGCAGTTCCACCATTTCCTCTGTTTAAAGCCATTATCAGTCAACGACATGCAGTAAGAAACATTACCAAGTCCACCGTTGTAGATAAACCAACTCCTGTGATTTATTCATGTCGTCAGGAACTTCACAAATTGGTACGTTGTTGTAAAATGGCTGCTGGTGAATGAGGGGAGGAAACCTCAGATGGAAGATGTGTAATTCAATTCACTTTTTTATGTTAGTCATCAGCGTCCTATTTGGGGGGCGGCGGGGGGGGGGGGGGGGGGGGCACAAGCTCTTTTCTGGAAAAAGTAAAAGAACAAATCATATTATATTAGATTTCATGAAAATGTTTCTTTTTAAAATTCTCTTGTTTCATGAGCTGTTGTGGAGATGATATCTGCAGATTTTTTTTCCTTCTGGACGCTTGAGTAGAGATCTGGATTATTGAACTCTACATATCACAGGTTTTATCAATCCCACGTGGATTCCCAGTTTCCAGTAGTCATTAATCATAGACCTGGAACATTAACCTATCCCATGTAAATATTTTTTTAAATCACTTAGAGTTTTAGACGTTTACTGCTGCTTATAGATTGGTTAGCTTTAGCTAAGCATCTCTGCAGCACAGCAGCTCTGCTGCTTTTGTGATGACGTGACAGTTCTGATAATGCATAGACTTGTGAGGGAGAAGAGGATAGCAATTCGTACTGCTCAGGGTTTAGAGAAACGACTTAAAGACAAGAAAAGCAACGATAAAACGAAGAATTGTGAGGTGCTAATTGTTTCCTGTCGTGTCTTTTTTTGTGTTTGTGGGTGTAATGTCACAGAGGCAGAGGAACTCTACCAGAAAAGAGTCCTGACAATTACGGGTATTTGCGTGGCTCTGTTGGTGTTGGGCATTCTCTGTGTGGTTGCCTACTGTAAAACCAAGTAAGTTCACACAGATAACCATTTAACCCCTGAATCTGAACAGAAACAGATGGAATAATGAAGCTTCTCATGATCTGACTGTAAGAAGCAGTGGCTGTTCTGTATGAACTAACCCTTTGATGCATAATGGTCACTACAGTGGACAGGTACTCAAAATTGTTATTTATCTGTTTTCGCTATTAAGCACAGCTGTTGAAGACTTTATTGCATGTGAGCCCCTCCAATTGGACTTCAGTAAGCCAAGCCAACATATTTCATGCTCAGAATGCACGCTGTCCACTGAAGTGGACATGTAATAAATTATTTGTAAATTATAAAATTTTACAAAAAATATTTGTTGAAATTTGTTTCATTCACACCTAAAGACGAATGAAAAAAATTGTTAAAAAAATCATGGTTGAAGATTTCATAATTCATGCATCAAAGGGCTAAGTTTAGTTTGAAAATTGTGGGAAAATACTGCAGAAAAGAATAAGCAACGGTTCCTCAACAGGAAACAAAGACGGCAGATGCACAATCATATGCGGCAAAACATGTGTCCGGAGCATCCTAATCGGAACCTTGCAAACGGACCCAATCACCCAGGACCCGGCCCGGAGGAAATCCCAATGGTAGATGTACGTTTTCTTTATATTTATTTTGAGAGTTCCTAACAACAACTAGAGTTTTTCACAGTTTCTGTTTCATCACTCCGCCTTTACAGTACATATCAAAGAATGTTCCTGCAACCGAGCGAATCATACGGCCGGCAACAGAACGCTCGTTTCCTGCCAGTCAAGCCTCCTCCAGATCTCACAACTCTTCTACACGAGCCCATTCATCAACTCAGAGGTGAGAGTTCATGTTCCCCATCGGCTGATAGGCTCCTGCTCTATTTTGGTGTATCTTCTAAGTTTTTCTTTTATCTTTGGTGAACCTTTTCCTTTTTTCCTTCGGTTTGGTTTTGTTCCATAATCCCATGTTGCCATTTCCTTTTCCTTGTGGAGGAATTTGTCCTCCCTTTTCCCTTGACTTGCTCCAGCTGACCGTTTCTGCTCTGTTTACTATTTCTCATCTACTTACCTGCTTCTATTTACTTAATCATCTTGTCCATTCCCAGAATATCTGTCGCACAGTATCTTCGTTTTTGTTGCATAATTTCTTGGAATCTGTTTTTTTTCCTGCCACCTGCCTGCTTAGTTCGTAGCAGCAAGGTCTTCGTTGGGCGCAGCAGAGTCCACTGCAGCAGTTTGCTGGTTATTTGGATGGTTGCGATTGAAATCTCACCAGTGCCAGCATTTGTTGTTGCAAATATAAAGAAGATAAAAAGATGACCGTCCTGTTTCACAATGAAGGACATGAGTGCCCTTGACTGGTGCAACATTAGATACCAAGTGGACGGAATCCTTTAGGTAGAGCTCTTTCTGCTGTGCATCACATCAAGATTCATTTCCACAGAAAAAAGATCTGCATTTTATTGGGAATTGTAATCAATTCTGATTAAACTGATAAATGAATTTAGGTTTTGAATTATTCATAAAAGGTGGAAGATGTTTTTCAGGAGGTCCAGAAAGAAGGGCCCAAAGAGGGGGGAAGAGTGCGACTGAGCTTGTGGACAGAACTAAATTAATTTTGATGAAAAAGCAGCAGGGACACAATACCTCTCGAATACCCCACTGGAGTGTTGGGATATCAGGCCTTGCTTAAGATCAACTCTGACTTAGAAGAACTTTTTTGCTGAGTCCTAAAATCGGACTGAAATTTGTCCAGATTTCCCAATTTTGCTGAGGGAACCTTTTATCTTGAAAACTTGTGAAATTGAGATTGAAAAAGCGTTTTGAGAAAGGTTTTTTATTGCACCTACCGATTGCATTATGCAAATCAAGATGGAATAATGTGTTCGACTGTTTTTCGGTAGGTGTGTCTTCACATGATGGAGATGAAACCCCAGAGGAGAACAATCAGAGAACAGAGGGCTTCATTTTAAAAATTATATGTGTATCTCTCCCTCTCTCTCTCTCTCTCTCTCTCTCTCTCTCTCTCTCTCTCTCTCTCTCTCTCTATATATATATATATATATATATATATATATATATATATATATATGTATATACATTAGCTCTTTTAATTTCTGAAAAGAAAGTACACACATATGTATAAAATCAATGGGAAATGGCAGAGTGTGTGCATGTTAACACCTCTTTTATTTGTCAGGCACGAGGAGCAAACATGGAGCCTACAACATTCAGAAAGTTTCCTTTCCGACTCGCCGGGAATGATGTCATCATCCGTGGGGACCAGTAAATGCAGCAGTCCTGTGTGCATGGAGGCGCGGGCACGGCGAGCTGCACACTGTGCTTACTCTGATCCCCATCGGCCGGGGCTACAATACGGGGACTCGTTCGACTCGCTGGGAGACTCTCCTCACAGCGACAGGTGGGCAGCAGGCGTTTGCTGAGGCTTTTTCAAAAGTTTCCTCCATCTTGTGGCTAGTTTTGTCTCAGGCTCAAGAGAGCAGTTTGAGAGGTTCGTTAAATCTGACACACACCAGGCGTGGTGATGAAATTTGCAAAGGACATTTGCAAGGGTTATGTCAGTGGAAACTGTATTCATGCAGCTAATGTAGACTGATTCTGTGGCCAATGTTTGATTATGATTGGCTAGTGTTTCCTTGACAAACCATGTGACAGTCAGGAATGCAGGTTAGGCTCACTTTTGAATAAAACATTAGTTCCACCACGGTCCACATACAGTATGTCTGTATAAATGTACTTTATCCTCCAAATGATCAGGATACTGATCTGGGCAACCGCTAAAACATGCTCTGCCCCATAAATGCAGTGCTGTTTCTTTTACAATAATGACAATATTACAGTTCAAACAACTCTGCTGCTATCTCTTCCATCTGATCTTCATCCATCTTGTGTCTATTTTGTGGTTTTACTCTTGATTTGAACCTAGGCGGGCTCTTTTGTGAACGGAGATATGCATTTGTTAGAAGGTGTGTCATTTGTAAACCATACACAATCCCAAAATGCTCTCCTCACTCACTGCTGATGTTTGAGGCTCCATTATGGTTCTGTCGCTCAACAAGCTGACATCAGCAGCAAGCTGGGAGGAAATTTGGGAGGGCGGGGATTTTAAGAGCTGATTGGTCTTTAGCGAATCAATGCATAACTCACGATAACCGTTGGTCCCAAATTCTGTGTACTTCTTACTAAAGAAAGTGTGATTCTAGTTAGATAATTAGCGATTCCATATTGCTTTCAGCGTTCAGCCACTTTTTGCAGGAAATAAGTAAGTAAAGTTTTTTCATATCAGTAGTTTCAATTAAACAATTGCAACAACAAGAATGACAGAATTACACTAAAATGATAGAAACAACAGCAGGGGAAGAAGCTAATGGACAGCAATGGATCATCATGAGGTCACACTAAAGTCAGCATGAACAGGTGAGCTTTCAGCTGCTTCTTAAAGGAGACCACTGAGTCCACTGATCAGCTCAGGGGGAGAAGAAGAAGATATTTTCTATAGCGCCTCTCAAGATAAAAATCACGAGGCATTTCACAAAACCAAATAATGTGAAATGTTTTAAAAAATTTAGAAAATGATTAAAAATATATTTTAAAGGGGCATCATGGAAGTTTGACAGCCAAAACATGTATAGAAATAATACATTTCTTCTTCATACATTCTCCTGCAATGCCCTGGTCCTGTAGAATGAGCCCTGGCATTTTTACTGTGATTGCCTGTTTTTCTGTAAAATCACAGAAAAAGAGAGTTGCTCGGGTCGAGCAGGCTGCTTCATGCGCGTTCACGCTCAGGCATAGCCCGTAGCATTTGCTATCAGTAGCTTTAGCAGCAGAGAGAGAGAGGCAGTGCCAACTCAGCGACTTTGTCGCTGTTCCTAACGCCTAGTGATGAACCTAGCTACATTTCTGAGTACCCTTAGCTACTTTCTGTAGAACTTTCTTCTAGATATTTCCTGTAAATTAGCAACAAAATAGCCATTTCCGCTTCAAACCTTTCTTTGGTTTGATGTTGTTTCAGGTGTCATCAAGGATATAAAAGTTACAGATACTGTGAATGTTACTAGAGTGTAGCTCATCTTGTAAGATGTCTGACTCCCATGCAGAAGACCTGGGTTTGATTCTGGGTGTGAACATAGTTCATTTAGAGTTTCTTTTTTACATTAATGGTATATTTTTTTACACTAAGATGCCCGAATTTTTATTTGAGACTCACTGAATGACATTGAATTCACAGATAAAAAAGATGTGGGTTCAACTTTCATTTTGGAACAATTTTTCAAGCAAGGGAAGGGAATGGTCTGAGCATGCAGGAGGACTGACCCATCATAAACCTTTGTCGGCTGTGCTGAAGAGAAAGTTACAGAACCAAATTATTTAATTAGCTGCGTGTTCTCCTGTCCTCTGGGCCACACACACACACACACACACGAACACGCACACGCACACACACACACACACACACACACACACACACACACGCACACGCACGCACACGCACGCACACACGGGACTATCTCAGCTGTTATTTTCATGAAGGAGTGTGCACGTACAGCATGCGCGCCTCGTGCACGAGCCTACTTTTGAAGCTGCCGTTACGCTTTTGGCCTGAGGGGGCAATCGCGAGCATAAAAATTCAAAAGTCTGTAAAGTCCCTTTAAATGAGCAAAAAATAAACAAGTGTGATAAAAAAAATGTTAAGAAAGAGAGAGAGTGAATAGGAAAGAGGGAAATCAGTGGATCCTGAGGAAGGTGGAATAGGTGGGGAGAGCAGAACAAGGAGAGGGTGAAGAAGGTCACACCAAAACCAGCTTGAACAAGTGAGTTTTCAGCTGCTTTTTAAAAGAGACCACTGAGTCCACTGATCTCAGGCTCAGGGGGAGAGAGTTCCAGAGTTTGGGGGCCACAGCAGCAAATGATCTGTCACCTTTGGTCTTTAGCCTGATGCACTGCACAACCAGTAGGCTTTGGTCACTGGACCTCAGGGACCTGCTGGAGGTGTAGGGACTGAGAAGATCACCAATGTAAGATGGTGCTTGTCCATGTAAGGCCCTATAGACCAGAACCAGGATCTTTAAATGAACCCTGAAGTTGACTGGCAGCCAGTGAAGCTGGAGGAGAAGCGGGGTGATGTGGGTGTGTTTGGAGGACTTGGTCAGAAGCCGAGCACAGGCATTCTGAACCACCTGTAGACGGTTCAGGGAGGTTCTGCTCAGACACGTGAAAAGAGAGTTACAGTAGTCTAAGCGTGAGGAGATGAAGGTGTGGATACACCACGCTCAGGACAATCCAGACTTCTCTCATGCATTGTTCCACAAATGTGGAATGACCTTCCAAGCACTACCAGAACAGCGGCTTCCTTTTCAATTTTCAAGAAACTCCTGAAGACCCTGCTCTTCAGAGAGCATCTTCTTAACTAGCACCTTGCCTGCACCCGTCCCCCCTCTCTACTGTCCACTCCTTGTTCCCTACTCTCCATGACTGATGTCAAGTTGTTGTTGTTATTGTTGTTGTTAGCCTCAAGGGCAATATGCCGATTATCACTTGTAACTCGCTTTGGACAAGAGCGTCTGCTAAATACATAAACATAAACATAACTGTCTCAAGTTCAGAGCGAGACAGAATGGGACTCAGCTTAGCAATGTTCCTGAGATGGAAGAAGGAAGAGCGAACAAGAGAACTGACATGAGAATCCAGGGTGAGAGCTGGGTCAAAGGTCACGCCAAGATTCCTGGCAGAGGGTTTGGTGTGGGAAGCAAGCTGACCAAGAGAGTCTGACTTTGGGAACCAGCTTGTCTGGGGCACAGATGAGGATCTCAGTCTTCTCTTCATTCAGCTGTAGAAAGCTCCCAGCCATCCAGGTTGGGAGCTTTCTAGAGAGAGTTCCAGAGTGTGGGGGCCACAGCAGCAGATGATCTGTAGTCTTCGGTCTTTATCCTGGTGTGGTGCACAACCAGTAGGCTTTGGCCATTGGACTTTGTGGTTATTTACTTGTTTTATGGACAGCTTTATGAAAAATAACAGAAAGTTTAACAATAAAACATCATTCCTGTTAGGGATGTGCCTCCGGGAGCCCCATTCAGATACATTTATTTGTTTGGTTGTTTTAACAAAACCCATCTCATCAGATTGCTTCTAGTCGCCTGGAGAATTTGTAGATGTTGGTATCAACCTGAGGGTTGCAGGTTTGAGTGATTTGTTGTAGTAGTTGTGTCCTTGTGCAAGACTAGGGGGGTGCTCGTGCAAATTTTTCTTTACCTTAGTTCACCAAGCAGGGGGAAATACGATGCCCACTTTGGGTAAACAGCCCACTGGGGCATGCCCATTGTGCCAGATGTCCAGTCACATCCTGCCGGTGCTCTGTACTCTCACCTCTGTCAGTGCGCTCCAGGGCAGCTGTGGCTACATTGTAGCTCATCACCACCAGGGTATGAGTGTGTGTTTGTGTGCGGGTCAGTTGTGTTGTAAAGTGCCTTGGGGATTCTAGGACTCTAGAAGGTGCTTTATCAAATACAGGCCATTTACCGTTTAATTGCTCCAGCTCTTTTGACCATGGCACATAATTGTTGTGGGATTCAAGTCATTTAAAATGTGAAAGGGAAACAAAGCCAAGGCTTGATTACTTCTGAATCATGTACCCATCAGTTTTACTAACTTTCATATTCAGAACAGACCTGAGAAAAGCCAGATATGGAACAGGTTTACACTTAAAAGACCACACAAACGTAAAGTTATTTAGCTAAAGGGGCTCCTAAAGCAGCTGAAAACAAACAGTGCCAGTTCTCATGTTATTGTTATTCCTGGCTGAGCCTTGTTTAAGCCACTGTAAACTTAATGAACCCACACCCATGACTACATTACATCAATATTAGTGGAATAAATAAATGAGTTGAAATGAGGAGAATTTGATGAGGTTTTGGTGAGTGGCTGGTGAGAGGAAATCAGGAATGAACGAAAGATAAATTAAAATAATTTAATAAAAGTTAGAAAAACAAGAGTCATCAAACAATATCACCTTCAGATAAGAAACACCTCCTCTCAGCCATGTGTGTCATTATTGGATGTATAATAATAATAATAATAATAATAATATAATAATAATAATAATAATAATAATAATAATAATAATAACAACAACAATTATTATTATTATTATTACTATTATTATATTATTATGTGTGGTGTATAGAAACATATCTTAGAGTCTAAATGCCCTTACCCTAACCCTAAAATGTTTTCAGAGCTTCATTTGACTGATTTGAAGTAGTTTTTACCTATTCAGGACCAAATCAAGGTGTCTAAAAATCCCTTTCAATCATAATTCAAACTGCTGAGTTAACCCTCTGGAGGCAGGCGTTGCAGATTTGCATCGTTAAAGCCTACCTGCATGGTTACTCCACATACATATTTCATGAGCATTTTTTAACACAGAAGTTCCCCTGAAGGACTTAGTTGTTCATCCTTTTATCAAACTTATTTTGAACCTGAGAGGGTTAAAAAGGATTAGAAAATATTAGCAAACACAGTACAATTAAAAATTTCCTGAGACAAATAGCCAAACGATAATTTTGACCATGCTTATGAACTAAAGAATGTTTAAATGTTATGAGGACTAAATTCTAATTTTAAATGCTTTATGTAATCTCTTTATTAGGATCTTAATCTGGGTTTGACTTTTGTTGCTTGAGTTTTGCTGTTCTGTTGCTAAAACTTCGAATTTGTTTTAAGGCTTGGTGTGTAAAAAAATAATAAAATCCAACTCTTTAGGACCGTGAAGTTCAGAAGTGGTATTACAGCTATGGTAGCCCAAATGGATCAAAAGGGTGATATGTTATCAGTGACTTCCAGCTGTCCAAAAGAGATCAGGTCCATTTGTTGATTTTTTTTTATTCTTTTCTAAATGTTATCTGAATGCGTTTTGAGTAATAAAACATTTCTGTTTTGCTGTATTTTATGGCCAAAAGTAAAGAACAAAGGAAAAAAGCAGAGCATCGCATCTTCTATGTCCCTAAACAGCTACTGTATTTCAAAATGGCGCATGACTATGGAGAGTCGACACAGTTTATATGTGTGAAAATGTAACATTTCAAGTTAATAGGAATGTTTAGAATAGATGCTGATGATAAATATTAATGAAAAGCTATTACACACTGTGCCTTTGAAGAATTTGAGAGGAAAATGTCCGGCTAGACAAAGAGTCGCCGCACATCTGGACTCCTTCCACAACCATGACCACATGACATCAGTATCAATACAACCTCTGAGCTCACAAACATCATGAAAACAATTTTCCAACTGGCTGAACCTTTTTTCCTGTTTTGCTCATCAAAGATTACCGTATCTATGGAAAGGTTCCTACTCCCACTTGATAAACACGTCCTTTCCTATGACTTCTAAGGTGTGATATTTGTTTAGTCAACTAAATGCAGTCACTCATGATGTTTTTCGTGCTGTCTTGTGTCTTCAGTCATTGTTCCTCTTTAATTACCCGTAACCTCCTCTTTGTATTTGAAACAGATACGTGTCAGCCCTGACAACACCAGCGCGCCTCTCCCCGGTGGATTTCCATTACTCATTGCCCCCCCAGGTGCCTACCTTCCAGATTACATCCCCTAATGCCAGCCATGCCATGTCACTCCCCCCTGCTGTCCACAATCCATATCCTCCTGAGGACGACCAGCCTCTGCTGCGCCGCTACCAGGTGCCACTGCATGACGCCCAGTGCCAGGAGCCCTACCGGCAGCAGCGTCGTACGTATCTGAGCAACAGCAGGGGCAGCCTAACTTCCAGCCCCTACCGGCTGGCTGAGGAAGAAGACTACGAGACCACCCAGGAGTACCTTTCCTTTCGGGAGCAACCAAAGACAAGCAGGCCCAGTGAAACTGGTAGCCGACGCTGGAGAAGATCCAGACTGAACGGCCATGTGGCCCCACGTGGATACGAGGCATCTCGGGACTTTGGATCTCGAAGCTGCCTAACAGATAGTGAGTCAGAGGAGGACGGTGAGAGCACTCCCTTCCTCAGTATGCAGAACATGAACACCGAGCCCTCCACCATCTACAGGCCGGTGGACAGTCGGACTTCTCACTCATCAGGGTGGCACAGTGGGCACGGAAAAACGCATACGAGACTCACACACCCACGCTCCAAACCGGACGATACACCCCATTAAAGAGTGATAATGAACCAAGATAAATCAATATAGTATAGACCTGCATCTATAAGAAATATTTTTATTTTATATAACTGACAGATATTCTAAACAAATGAAATATTTATTTTCATTTTAGCAAAAGTTGTCTACTAGTTAACAGCAAAGAATTTTTTATAGGGAAAACTCTATTTATATGTACATTTTGATTTACAGCATAAAAAGATGTGCCAGTTTTTTCACAACGTTTAAAAAAATAGAGTAATATTGTGGTGCCTTTTGCTGTTTGCCGATGCCAGAGGGCCAGTGGAGGTTTTTGTAGCCTTTCTTATATGGACGCCTCATTTTTTATACACATTTATGTTTTGTTTTGTTTTGTTGTCCTTTCTGATTTCCTGTTTTACCTTCTTTTTCTTCCAAAAAGCATTTTTTGAGAAGTCTATCCTCACTGGAGCATAACCACTTCCATGTCATGCAATATAAACCACTTCAACATAAAGTGTGTGTTTACATGAATATGATTTGCCTGCAAGGCTGATGATTTATCTTTGCCCTCTAACTCCCAAGACAAAGAATGAGAAAGAACAGAGGGACTTATTGTGTTTGGTAGTGTGTGTGTGTGTGTGTGTGTGTGTGTGTGTGTGTGTGTGTGCGCGCGCGCACGCGTGTGTATGTGTGCGCATGTGTGTGACTTTGCTGCATGTCTTTGTGATAGTTGGAAGAATTTCATGTTGTGCTGACTTCGAACCCGTGGTTCTGCTGAGGAGCTGAGATCAGTGTAGCTGGACAGGTAAGGCTGGGTCGTGTGTGTGTGCAGCTTGTTGCTCGGTGTTTTTACAGCTCTGCTGCCCCAATTCTGTCCTTAAAACAAAAATAAAAATCCCAGCAGGTTTTCCAGGGTCAACAAAACAGAAGCTAGGATCTCACTGGGCAGCGATTATTGGTCATCAATGGCATTCTCAAGAGACTTTCTTGCCACGGGGCTTCGCGTTCATGTTGCTGAAAGTGACTTGAATTGCTTTCCAAAACAGATTTACTCTCAAATTAGTCGCTGGGTTGTTGCAAGCGTCTGTTTTTTGAGAGTAAGAGAAGTGTGAGAAGTGCAAGACAATGTTGGGAGGGGTTCCTTGTGCAAATCTGTGCCTGAGAATCAGATTCTCCAGGTGCAAACCATTGGTGGACCACTGGAAACGTGACTAAATCAGCTGATTACGTCGGTATGAACTGTTATTATGTTAGGGCACCTTGTGACTGAATGACACAATCAAAACTGCATAATCGTTGCACAAATGTTTGACATATGTTTGCCACTTAGACACGTTTTACAAAAGCAGCCCTTATGTGTGTATCCAACCTTAAAGATGTGTATGTGTACTAGTTGCAGCCCAGTGAGGTAGAGACTTCAGCTACTCAGCTCACATGGGGGGGCACCATCTGAGACCAAACTAAAGTTTTCATCCTTTTTCACTCAAATCCAAACATCCCATTATCCTTTTATGTCCATTGTGTTCTAGTGGCCCATGCTGAAGGCCACACAGCGTCTCAGGAGTTCCACAAACGTCCCCCTTCACCTGTCTTCATCTCCGTCCTTGAGTACCTAAGACTTTTGTTCTCAGAAGAGCTGAGGACCTGGAGGTAAAATGTGGTCTGCTGTTTCCTGGACACCACAATGCAGAGAAGGGAAAAGCCAGGTGGCAGAAGATAACTAGATAGACTAGCTGTGAAAATTATGGAGGTTCATACAATGCAAAAATATGCAAACTTTCTATTTTGCTTTTATTACATCATTTTCTAAGAGGTGTCTGTGGTGTGCTAAGAGTGCAAAAACAGAGAGATCACATGATAAGAATGGATCTCGTCCGGACTTATTTTTTAAGCCATCAAGCAGCCATTTGTGAAGCCATTCTTGTCCGTGTGTCCATAGAAGGACCGCATCCACAACTTATCCTATTGGTTTGTTCAAACGACAACAAATCCAGTTCCTGTCTCCTCCAACAGAAACGGTCATCTCCTTGTCTCTAAAGGATAATAACTTCAATGATAAACCATTGAAGAAACAGCAGCCCTTCGTCCTCCATAGGACGAAATATTTCAGACTTATTTCAATCTATTTCAACTTCATTTAAAGTAGCAATCTGAAGGTTCCCCCCTTCAGGAATTATGGAGGATTTCTTAACCCGTAAAAGTGATTGTCTGACCCTGTACTCTGATATGATGTGGGCAATATATTTTTTTTGCTAAGCCTGTCCCATTGATTCTCATGTGATTTGAATTCTCAGCACTAGCCTCAGCATTAGCCTCGGCGTTAGACTCAGCATTAGCCTCGGTGTTAGCCTTAGCATTAGCCTCAGCATTAGCCGCGGTGTTAGCCTTAGCATTAGCCTCAGCATTAATGTATAGGGTTAGGGTCAGCATTAGCCTCAGCGTTAGCCTCAGCATTAGTGTATAGGGTTAGAGTCAGCATTGGCCTTGGCATTAGCCTCAACGTTAGCCTTAGCAATAGCCTCGGCGTTAGCCTCAGCAATGGCCTCAGTATTAGTCTCAGCGTTAGCCTCAGCATTAGCGTATAGGGTTAGGGTCAGCATTAGCCTCAGCATTAGCCTCAGCATTAGCGTGTAGGGTTAAGGTCAGCATTAGCCTCATTATTCGCGTATAGTGTTAGGGTAAGCAGCAAGTAATTTCTGAGTTCATAAAAAAACAGCAGTGGTTTGGTGGAGGGTATGTCAGACCTCTAAATCAGACACAGCATGGCAATGGCGAGTATGTCTCGCTCATTTTGCCAATGAGACAAATCGATGATGCACAACCCCCCTGCTGGTTTCTGACATATTGTAGGTTGCTAACGCGTCAGGTTATTTTCAGAGGCCGCTTCAAACAAACACAAGCTACCAGAGTCAGCCATGACAAAGACACTTACACATGATTAAAAGCAAGTACATTCTCAGCCTTAGAGGTGCAAGTTTATGAGTGAGAGGCATTGCTTCCAGCCATTATCACAGAAGTAAGGAGAGGGGCTTAAAGATGTGATGCATTTTTCTTCCTCTAGATGGTGACAAAAACCTCCAGATTTCTGCTTTAAGGGGAGAGAAGACAGACGATGATCTGTCACAGTTGGTTTTATATACCGATTTTCTTTAAGAGAAACCAAATGAACACTGAACTGTCTAATGAGAATTGACTCAAAAATGTCATTAAGAGATTGACTCTAACTGCTGTTTGATGACTGAAGAATAGTCCCTGGTCACACCTCTGCCACAGCTCACAGATGTTCCATCATTGGGTTTTTCATTTTGTTTGTCTGAAAAAGGCAGAAGATGCTAGCCTGGCAAGCCAGACTAAATAAATGTATTATTTAGTCTGGCCATGCTCCATTGACGGCTCTCGGTTGTGGGGCGGGTTCTACCGTTGTCTTTCAAATGATCTCCGCATTCCACTGGACAATGAATGTGACGTACTCTTGTTTCACTCTGTTGCATCATCCCACCCACCAGGCATATAGAGTGCCCTGATTGGCCCACAAAGCGGATAAAGCTCTGTGATTTGTTCACTAAGCAGATAGAGCACTATGATTGGCCCACCGTTATGGACCAATCACAGCTCTTTATGTGTTTGAAACTCCTCTAGAGAGCTGTGATTGGACAGCCAGAGTCCTGGGCTGCTGAGGTTCCAATGGAGCGTGCCTAGACCAAACTTTGCAAAGCAAGAATTTGGTCTAGTTCACTAGGCTAAGAAGATGCAGCACCTCTAGTTTTAATGCGATTCCCTCTGCCCTCGTTGTCAGTCCTCTCATCCAACTGACATGCTGCAGGCATGTCCAGCCAGTCTCTTTGTTTTTAACTTTAGGATCCCCCTCGACCCCACACCCCCGCTTGAAATGTTTGAACACCTTTCCTCTGCATGTCCTTGTGGTCAAGGTTAGATGGGTGCATGGTTATGTAAAAAACTAAAGACAGAAAAAAGCAGCAGACGAATATTTACCAGTCAGTGGAAGTGTATTTCATTTAACATCCAGCAATAAAAAAGTAAGAATCTTTCCCCCATGTCATTCCTGAAATATGCTAGGAAAAAAAACACAGTAAAAAATTGCGAGATTGTCGTAGATTGTAAAATAAAATGAAAAATGAATCCACCTGTTCATATAAAAAATAAATCTTTATTCATATCATTTTATGTTGTAGTGATTTCTGTCGAAAGTCTCAATCTTGGCTTGGAGATCCAACTCTTCTGGAAAGCAGCGAGCACGTCTCTAGAGCATACGCATAAAATCTCACGGTGCAATAAAACCTGCTTTTATACGCCATGTGGGGGTTTATCAAGGTCAAAGGAAAAGGTTGTGGAGCATGCAAACACACACGTACACACACACACATGCAAACGCAAGCACACACACACACACACACACACACACACACACACACACACACACACACACACACACGCACAATTGCCTCAGGAAACCTTAAAAAAGATGACTTTTGAAAAGGAAGTTTGAGGAGCATTTTAAACTGCCTTTATGAACATAAAAGGACCTGTGTCATGTATTCCACACCTTTCAGAGCAATGACAGCCACAACATACTATTAAATATTACCATTAGCAAACCCCTGCTTCCTCCTTTCTGAATACATAATAGTACACAGCTGCAGACCTGGAGGCCACAGATTCACGCCTGCTGCAGATATACGCCATTAGTCCATCTCAGCGATCATATATATATATATATATATATATATATATATATATATATATATATATATATATATATATATATATATAATATAACTGTTTTGAAGGCTAGAGGTAGTCAAACCAAATATTGATCTGATTTAGATTTAACTGTTGTTTATTCACTGCTTTTTGTTCTCTGATAAAAAAAATTAACACGTGTAGTTTTTGAAAGCATCATCTTTTTTTACTCCAGCCTACAACTAAAGCACAAGAAGGTGTGTGTGTGTGTGTGTGTGTTTGTGCGTGTTTGTGTGTGTGTGTGTGTGTGTGTGTGTGTGTGTGTGTGTGTGTGTGTGTGTGTGTGTGTGTGTGTGTGTGTGTGTGTGTGTATTATTGAAACTTTACTTAGTCACCTCCTCTCACCTCTGTTGTGTGTATGTAATAGCACAACGACACCAATAGATGGTGACAGAGAAACATCAAAATCAGATTTCTAATAATTGTGTATTTATTTCAGATATCTAATATTTTGTGGCATCTATAAGCATTTTACTGCATATTACAGATGCAAAGTAAAAAGTCAATTTCACATTTTAAATGTTTAATTTTAAATAGAACTCTCTCATTTCAAACGTGTACATCAAATGTATCTGTGCTCTAAACAACATTTAATTATTTGAGAGTAAACATAATGACAATGTATATATAATATATGTATAGGGGCTGTCATTCGATTGCAAAAAATTAACTACTTGCATATTGCTCTGTAATTAATTACACACACATTCCTGTGCTGCTCTTCAGTTTTACTCACTCAGTGCACACAACCACATGATCCACTCCTTATCAATAAATTGCGCTGTGACGCCCAAGGAGTTTATGTTTATGTTTATTTATTTAGCAGACACTTTTGTCCAAAGCGACTTACAAGTGATAATCGGCATATTGCCCTTGAGGCTAACAACAACAATAACAACAACAACATTGACATCAGTCATGAAAAGTAGGGAACAAGGAGTGGACAGTAGAGAGGGGGGAAGGGTGCAGGGAGGGTGCTAGTTAAGAAGATGCTCTCTGAAGAGCAGGGTCTTCAGGAGTTTCTTGAAAATTGAAAAGGAAGCCCCTGTTCTGGTAGTGCTTGGAAGGTCATTCCACATTTGTGGAACGATGCATGAGAAGAGTCTGGATTGTCCTGAGCGTGGTGTAGGCACTGCTAGCTCACGATCCTGTGATGACCGGAGTGGCCGGGCCGAGACGTAAGCCATTGCAAGAGGATTCAGGTAGATGGGTGCCGTACCATCTCGGACTTTGTATGCTAGTGTTAGCAATTTGAATTTGATGTGTCCTGCTAGCGGTAGCCAGTGGAGCTCAATGAACAGAGGGGTGACGTGTGCTCTTTTTGGCTGATTGAAGACCAGACGCGCCGCTGCGTTCTGGACCATTTGAAGAGGTCTCACAGTACAGGCTGGAAGACCAGTTAGAAGGGCATTGCAGTAATCGAGGTGGGAGATGACAGTAGATTGCACCAGGAGCTGGGTGGCATGTTGTGTTAGGTATGGTCTGATCTTTCGTATGTTATACAGCGCAAAGCAGCATGAACGAGCAACAGAGGCAACATGATCTTTAAAGGTCAGGTGTTCATCAATAACAATACCCAGATTTCAAACTTCCTTTGAAGGAGCCAGAGATAGGAAGTCATTTTGGATTGAGTTATTGTGCTGTATGGATGGTTTTGCTGGGATTACAAGTAGTTCAGTTTTAGAGAGGTTGAGTTGGAGATGGTGGGATTTCATCCATTTTGGAGTTATTGTTGTTCACTGAAGACCGGTTGTTTCCTGTAAGAGGGACGTTCCTTACTTGCACAAACTTGCTGGACCGCTGAGCTCTCTACCTGGTCCTCATGCAAAGTGTGCAGTCTCAACACAATGGTTCCTCTTGAGGGCAGATTGGAACACAATACAGCGCAAAAGACTTCTCTCAGGGCGTCATCGTCTACGAGGCTAATTGGTTAGCAGTTTTTAGGTATCCAAACAACAAGGAGTTGATTAGTGGAATTTGTTGCGATAAACATTTCACATTAATTGACAGAATGTGTGTGTGTGTGTGTGTGTGTGTGTGTTAAAAAAAATTTATTTACTAATTGATTTTTTCCAGTCCTTGGTGGATTTTCTGGTATGCTTTGGGTCATTGTCATGTTGCAGTGTCCAGTTTTGCTTCATTTTTATATTTTACAGATAGTTTCATGATGAATTATATGTTGGTGAGCAAGGTCCTGCTGCATCCTGCAAAGTATCCCCTTACCAAGTCACTGCCACCTCCATGCTATACATTGGTATGAGGTTCTTTTCTTGGAAGACTGTGTTTGGTTTACATTAAACATGCCTTATGTTAGTGTCCAAATAAATTCATGCTAAACTCATCTGTCCAAAGAACATTGTTCCAGAAGTTATGGTCTTTGTCCATGTTTGCCCTGGCGAACTTCAGTCTGTTTCTCTTAAAGAGCAAAGGTTTCATTCTTGCACACCTCCCATGGAAGTCAAACTTGTACAGTCATGCACTTAAACATCGACAGTAGCCAGAACCTGCTGTATTTCCTGTGATAATAATTTGTGATGAGCATCTTGCGGTATGCTCTGGTGGTCAGTTTGCTTGGTCAGGCCCGAGCATGGTGGCAGTAGTTTTGAATGTCCTCCACTTGGAAACAATTTTTGAAATGTTGGAATGGTTGATGTCAAATTCTTTGCACAGATGTTCATGTACACTATGCCAGCTACTCAGTTGAGGCGTTCCATGTATGCTTTCCCTGCCAGCATCTTACAGCCTGCATTTATGTGGTGGACTGTTTCAGGGGTCTCTTTGCATACACCTTGGGCCTTAGATCTTGGCCTCTGTTGCTCTGGTGTTCAGGGACTGTTCCTGTGTGGCCATGATGAGTGCTTCTGTGCTGTCCTTCAGACTAGGGGTGTTTCTCAATGTCAAGGAGCCTTGCCTTTATGTCTTGGTCCTGCCCCGATAGCCTAGGAGATACATCATCAGGAACCGCCAAGGCGTGTTCCAATTTTCATGTGCAACCGAGGCATCTGTCCTCCTTTAGTTTAGCCAACTGAACAAGGATACATGGGAGGTGTCTTGTTTCTTGTTGCCTTCTCTCAGTCAAAAATTTCCCAGAATACAGTGCAGTATTTTCAAAAGGATGGTGGATCAGGAGCCAGCAGCAGCTACTCTGGTGGCAAATTTCCAGTTTAAATCTGAGTCAACTGATTGTAGCTATAGCACTGATAGCTAAAATATTTTTAGATCCAAAGCAGTAATCTGGTTGGTTGGTTGCTTGGTTGGTTGCTTTGGTGGGTAGCAGGTAGTAACTTGCTTACATATTTAATTTAACCAATATATACACAATGAAAAAGTTAAAGGCTTGTTATACATCTATATGTGTCACGTGATGTGACATGAAGTAAGCCTGTTTCATTTAAATATTTTCTTTGACCAAGGAAGGACAGTGTCCTCGTAGGCAAGGCTCCTGGCCTATAAGGCTTTGGTAGGCCTGGCACCTTGACATTGAGAAACACCCATACCATACCATACCATACCATACCATACCATACCATACCATATGGCACATTTAAAAACAGCATTGGAGCTGACCAAAGCGCCTCCCAACATAAAAACAGAAACATAAAATGTCAAATAAACAAACAGATACAACAGACAAAATAAAAGCCAATAAAGTTAGATCTAAACGGAAAAAAAAAAGAAAAGAAAAAATGAAAATCACAATCTAAAAGCCAAATCATAAAGGTGAGTCTTCCGGCATGACTTGAAGACACCAATGGATGCTGAACGTAGCGAGCGCACTGGCATATGGTGTGAGTAAGGGTTGGTTTATGCTTGACGCATCCGCGAGGTCCGCACAGCTCCACGCGGCAAAATTGCATCATTTTGACAACTACACCCCTCCACCGCGCCTCCGCACCGCACACCAAGGAAATTTTCTAACCATGCGGACGGACGGTTGGACGCAGAAAAACATGGCGGACTGGCAAGAACTAGTATGGCAGAGGTTCGTAAATACAGACATTTGCATGATCCAGCTCTCAGAGATCACCGTGATCAACATGTTGTTAATTCTTGGAGAGAAATAGCTCGCACTGTCAGAAAAGACGAGGATGCTGTTAAAAAATGCTGGAATGCCATGTTGTAAACAACAGTAATTTTTACTTCTACTATGGTGTAGTGTTGGATGCATGCCGTAGAGCTCCATGCTGCCCCGTTCAGTTTGGGAGAATATTGGCTCACCGCAGAGACAAGCCGCATGAACCATAAACGCTGCAAGTTGTAAAGCGCGTTCCATCTGCGAGCCGCATCACCAAGCGGAAAGTAAGTGCGTCAAGAATAAACCAAGCTTTAGACCTCAGCACTTTCTAGCCATTGGAAGGATTTCTTGATTTCAGCCACATCAGTTTTCTGTTGGTGGTATCCCGTGTAGGGGTTTGTCCTCCCACAATGGTATTTCAGACATCTCGTCCTCTGTTCACCATTTGTCTGAGACATTCACTGAGCATGTCATCTGTTGGGGTCTTGTCCTTGATGTACTTGTGGATCTTGGATGTTTCACCCTGGACAGTGGCTCTCACACTCTAGTCCCCGGCCTCCTTCCTTATGTGTGCAGTCTCAGGATGCTGGACTTGGGATGGAACCCTCCATGCATGGTTAGGAGCGTCCTTGTCTTAACATCTGTGGTCTGTATTTCTTCCAATGGCCAGCTTATTATTCCTGCAGGATATCTGATTACTGGCAGGGCGTAGCTGTTTTTTGCCTGGATCATGTTCTTGCCAATGAGCTGGCTGATCTTAAGGAAGCATGCTCGAAACTTAAAAGAATAGAGTAAATAAAGCTACAAAACAAACACAATTTCTCAAACTTATGGATGTCTGCACAAAAAGTTAGGCATCTTAAACATTATCACATTTATATAGCAGCATATATTCTTACGTCCACTAGTAAAAAGAAGTAAAAACCCAAAAGTTGCATTGCTTTTCCGCGCTGTGGAAGGTAAATAGTTAATCTAGTCCTTTGTGTCATAAACAGAAAGTCAGAATGACCCTGAAAGTTCATTTTTAAGTGTCGGAGGACATTTTGACCTCATTTACAAGCAACACAACAGAAACTTAACATATAAAGTCAATAAAAGCAGGAGGCTGGCTGAAGATTTGCTCATGGAGTGAACCAGATCAGGGAACATCAGAAGCAGATGGGTTCTGATTCTGGAGTCCAGAGATTGGAGCTCCCTGTGCATGGGTTCTTGTTTTGAGTTTAAATGAGCAGAAAACCAGAAGTTGAACATTCACATGTTTCATTTTAATGAAAACATTTGCTCTCCATAAAGACACATTTGCACATAAAGAGAACACAGCAAACATAAAAAACATCGTTCTTCATAACGGCTCCAACTAGAGGATTCTATAAAGACACTTGAACTATAAAACATATTTACTGCAAAGTTAACCCTTAAGTCTGAAGGCTGCCCCATCACCAACAAGCACGTCGTATATCTGATCTTCTGCAGTCTTTGCTTTATTTTTCTGACCTTTCATAAAAACAATATCGTCGCTCCACTTTTCTAACTGTGATGAGAGGAAACAAACTGTGTGGAAATCAAATATACAGGTGAGGGGAACGAATGCCCCGCTTTATTTTCCTGAACACTTCAGCAGATTCTGCAGGAGCTCCTCAGGAAGCCTGTTTGAGGAGATTCAGCTGAGTGTCCTGGAGGATCATCCCTTCCTTTGGAGACATTTTGGAGCTTTGGTCAGAACCCCTGTGTTCATAAAAATAACAGAGATTCATCAGAGGTCCTCAGCATGTTCTCACACCTGTCTGAACAAATCAAACTAAGCGTTCTTTTTGTGGTGAAGCGATTGTTGCTTGATCTTACCACTCCTCCACGTCTTGCACTGTGTCGGGGAGATGCATGCCGAGTGTTTCTGGTAGGAATATTGCAGCTATGCCAGAGAGGATCGGAGCTCCCCCATAGATCAGACCTGGCAGCCAAGGTACGTGGTCCCCGGTGAGAAGCACCATGGGGGCAACCATGGCTCCAACACGGGCCATCATGGACACCCAGCCCATCCCGTTCTGACTGAGACAGGAAAACACATCCAGCAGTTCAACCAGAGGTTTGTGTCAGTTAAACAACAGAAGATTCAAGGAAAACATGTGTTCAACTCCAGGGCAGTTACAGTTATTTTACATCGAAGTCCATTTACGCTAGTAATCCAGTCCAGACTGAGAGACCATCTAAAGGCTCAGGCACCCTTTACAGGTGTTCTGGGTTCATTAGCTGATTAGAGTGTAACACTTTGAGCCTGGAATATTGAACCTTTTCACAATATTCTGAGATTTTGAAATGTGTGTCTTTACAGAATCATCACAATTATAACAAATGAAGGCTGAAATATCTGGCTTCGTGTGGAAGGAGTCTATCTCATTTGTTGTTAGGTTGAATTACTGACATTACTGAACTTTTGCACGTTCCTCTAATTATTCCGGTTTCACCTGTACATCCAACAAGCAGCTCTGTGTGATCAAGCAGGGCTGCCTGCTCTCAGGCAATGAGTGTGACACATGCATTTGACTGTCCTCACACACTTGCCTCAACCCCAATTTCTCACGCTGAAAAAAGTAAATCTATCTAAGCTACACATTGCATCGCACCACATTACCTACAGCGCTGCTAGTCCAGTTTTAAATGGACTTCTTATGAGTGATAAGGGGGATTTTCCGCCCTCTAGTGGAGAAAAGCGAGCAGTAAAATCTAGTAGTAAACCATTTAGAGATTAATCTTAGCTTCTCTCTTTTTACCTTTAAAATTCTCCATATTCTAGTGAAGCTGGAAAAATATCCTAATGTTATTTGACTTCTTGTAAATATCAATATTAAGGAGAAAATTAAGATGGAGAATAGAGGACTGCACTAATAAAGTTACAATAGTTAGTAGAAACTACTTGCTGTAAACATATCGATGCAAATGACTGTGCTGAGATGCCAAAACAACAACAAAATAATAATTATAACAACAACAACAACAACAACAACAATAATAATAATAATAATAATAATAATAATAATAATAATAATAATGATAACGTAAGTGAACAGGGCTATAAAAGTAATTTTCTGATCTGCTTTGCATGCGAATCACACATAATTTGTATTTCAGTTTAAGTGAAAAATATTATTGTGTTTTGACAAAGTCTGTCACGTAATTAGATATTTATTTTCTTGTAAAAATTCATAATTAAAAAGCTTCTTTTTTATATAAATAAACTTTTAATTTATTTACTTTTGATCTGATGTTTGATTATATTGATGGACACATACTCTGTCCATAAGGTGCTTATACAGTGGTGTGAAAAACTATTTGTCCCCTTCCTGATTTCTTATTCTTTTGCATGTTTGTCACACAAAATGTTTCTGATCATCAAACACATTTAATCATTAGTCAAAGATAACACGAGTAAACACAAAATGCAGTTTTGAAATGATGGTTTTTATTATTTAGGGAGAGAACAAAATCCAAACCTACATTGCCCTGTGTGAAAAAGTAATTGCCCCCTTTGTTAAAAAATAACCCAACTGTGTGCTTCACACCTGAGTTCAGTTTCTGTAGCTACCCCCAAGCCTGATTACTGCCACACCTGTTTCAATCAAGAAATCACTTAAATATGAGCTGTCTGACACAGAGAAGTAGAACAAAAGCACCTTAAAAGCTAGACATCATGCCAAGATCCAAAGAAATTCAAGAACAAATGAGAACAAAAGTAATTGAGATCTATCAGTCTGGTAAAGGTTATGAAGCCATTTCTAAAGCTTTGGGACTCCAGCGAACCACAGTGAGAGCCATTATCCACAAATGGCAACAACATGGAAATGTGGTAAACCTTCCCAGGAGTGCCCAAAATTACCCCAAGAGCGCAGAGATAACTCATCCGAGAGGTCACATAAGACCCCAGGACAAGAACTGCAGGCCTCACTTGCCTCAGTTAAGGTCAGTGTTCACGACTCCACCATAAGAAAGAGACTGGGCAAAAATGGCCTGCACAGCAGATTTCCAAGACGCAAACCACTGTTAAGCAAAAAGAGCATTAGGGCTCGTCTCAATTTTGCTAAGAACCATCTCAATGATTTCCTAGACTTTTGGGATAATACCTTGTGGACTGATGAGACAAAAGTTGAACTTTTTGGAAGGCAAATGTCCCATTACATCTGGCGTAGAAGTAACACAGCATTTCAGACAAAGAACATCATACCAACAGTAAAATACGGTGGTGGTAGTGTGATGGTCTGGGGTTGTTTTGCTGCTTCAGGAACTGGAAGGCTTGCTGTGATAAATGGAACCATGAATTCTACTGTCTACCAAAACATCCTGAAGGAGAATGTCCGGCCATCTGTTCATCAACAACAGCTGAAGCCATCTTGGGTGCTGCAGCAGGACAATGACCCAAAACGCACCAGCAAATCCACCTCTGAATGGCTGAAGAACAACAAAATGAAGACTTTGGAGTGGCCTAGTCAAAGTCCTGACCAGAATCCTATTGAGATGCTATGGCATGACCTTAAAAAGGCGGTTCATTCTAGAAAACCCTCAAATAAAGCTGAATTACAACAATTCTGCAAAAATGAGTGGGCCAAAATTTGTCCAGGGCGCTGTAAATGACTCGTAGCAAGTTATCGCAAATGCTTGATTGCAGTTATTGCTGCTAAGGGAGGCCCAACCAGTTATTAGGTTCAGGGGGTGATTACTTTTTCACACAGGGCAATGTACGTTTGGATTTTGTTCTCTCCCTAAATAATAAAAACCATCATTTCAAAACTGCGTTTTGTGTTTACTTGTGTTATCTTTGACTAATGGTTAAATGTGCTTGATGATCAGAAACATTTTGTCTGACAAACATGCAAAAGAATAAGAAATCAGGAAGGGGGCAAATAGTTTTTCACACCACTGTATGTCTTATTTGGGTCAACAGGGAGCATATAGAGAACAGTTAGTATCTAGCTTTTGAGAGTTGTGAATTTCCGCCCTCTGCTGGAGACAACCAGTGCCTACAGCATTTATAATCAAAACCTGTAGATTCCTGAAAATTTAGAAAATTTCCGAAAGTCGTTCCTATGAATGAAATTCAGAATGTTCGTACGAACGGTCAAAATCCTGTTTTATAAAACATGTTCCTCCACAACTGTCTGATGGTAAATTCCACCTGTGGTACCCAGGCGCTCATGTCCGTTATTAGTTATTTACATGTAGGAACGCCCTCAATTAACCATATTTGGTCACGCAACATCCTCAGCTCGTGATGGGATTGCCTAGCCTGGCCTGCCAGACCCCTCCTCTCTTTAATTCTGCACAGAGGGAGAGTCTGGTAACTCAGGCAGAGAGGCACATGAGGGGCGGGACTAGCCAGCTCAAAAATAACCAATCAGAAAAAAGACGAAAACACCGACTGTACCGCACAACACTGTAGTTTTTTAGCTGTAGTAAAATAATGGCGTCAACGGCGCAAATATCTTTTTTTTTAGAAGAAAATCTTTTAGTGCTTCTACTTGTGGTTCTAAAGACATTCACGTCATTCAGAACAAAGGAACGAGCTGCAGCGAACTCCGCCACTTTCTTCGTTGTTTATGAGAAACTGAGCGTTGCTGTGCGTGACGTCCGCAACACTGTAGTTTTTTTAGCTGTAGTCAAAAATTACGTCTGGCGACGGCACAAACATCTTTCTTTAGAAGAAAGGCTTTCAGCACTTCTACTTGTTGTGGTTTTAAAGACGTGTCCCAATCATTTAGACCAGAGGAAAGAGCCGCAACAAATTCCGCTTCAGTCGCCATGTTCGACAAACTCGGCATTATGGTGTGTGAAGTACGCTACTTAGCGCTGATTGGCTCGGTTAGAATTCCCAGGGAGTGGGGTTATTTGAATAGGAGAGTTCCCAGACCCTTTGTGCTTTGATGGAGACTGAGGAGGAGATGAACTGCAGCGGTGAATCACAGACTAGCTGCCCTCATATTTGCAGTGAACGTGTTTTTATCGGGTAAGATTAACGTTCATGTATTTCGTGAGGAAGACAGCCACAAACGTGATGCGTTCATGCAACGTATTCATAATCCTGGGGGGATATTTCACCACGGAGGACGCACGGTACCGTCCACTGTAGTGAAATGCGAGATGATTATTACAATATTAATACTCTAATGTAGGATTACGTGTGTTAAAATGATGTTATTTATTTAGTACGAGCATCACTGTTCAGAGATCTTCTCATCCCGGCGTGAGAGCAGCAGCTGAACTTGGTGAAACCACCAGCACCAAAAACTGGAAGGGATCCAGACTTTTTTTTATCAGCTTTTTTGTAAAGTGAAATCCTTTTTATATCATAACGTTTTAAATCTAGTGGGGTGAATTTGGCAAAGTTGGCTGCTTGTTTACATCGGTGAACAGCTGCACAGAGAACTTAAGCTAACGTTCGTAAGCTAGCTAACATACACCTCTATGAGCCCCGCCTAGGTGTGCTTCTTCTGACAACTGAACTGGGCTTGAACTTGTTGAAGGAATGCTAAAGATCACTAAAACAATTTCAGGCTTTACTTTCCCCTTTGTTTAGTCCTGGTATCCCTCACTGTTTACAGGCTTTTGCCGTCCAGTATGGTGGACCCACGTGATTAGGTGTTGTAGGTGCAATGGGTCAAGGGAGCCCAAGTCTCCTCCCTTCCAGTCGGCTCATGGGCCCTCAGAAAAAAACAACAAAAAATTAATGCAAATCAATGGGGCTAAAAAAAAAAAAAGCTATTTTCTAATTTGCTTTGTCTTAGGCACCTATGTTGTACTTCTATTTAAATGAAAAGTAATAATGGGAGTTTCGACCTCGCCAGTCACATACTTTGAGATTTATCATCCTGTAAAAGTTCGCTGTTAGAATTACTACAGATCAGACATCGGCACCATGACGTCGCCACAGAATCTCCTCTCCTGTAGCATAGCTGCTACTTACCACATGGCCAGATTTATCGTGGTTCTTTCCTCCTGAAGGAAGGATTTGAAGTTTGTAGAACTTACAGCCCTTTTTCCTCAGTTTTCTCCGTGCCTGATTCGATGACGTCGCTTTCGTGAAGCGCATTTGTAGTCCTGGACTTATTTTCATTCAAAAGCTAAAATAACGTTCACCCCATTCGAAAATAAGCATGTTCTTGGTATAAAAATGTCTTTAAAATTCACCAACATCATATGTGAAATCCATGGCACATAACAAGCTGAATTAGAAAATAGCATTTTTAGCCCCATTGACTTGCATTCATTTTTTGTTCTTCTGGGGACCCGTGGTCCGGAAGTAGATGGTGTGACTTGGGCTCCCTATGACAGAGACAGTCACACAAACACAGAATTTTTTTTTTTAGAAGGTACACTGTACACATTTTTGTTTTAAACAGGTAAATCAATGATTTATTTAGATTTCACAATAAAAGTATAAATACTCAAATAAATTAAGTAAAAAACTAATCCCATCAACTGGATGGAAACACGAGAACTCGGTCCTTTATACTGTAATCTGGCTTTTGAGAGAAGGGATTTTCCCGCCTTCTGCTGGAGTTGAGCCATTACTGCAGCATTCATAAGCCACACCTGTAGATTCTTTAAAAATAAACCATACCACTTAAACATAACTATGAATTTTAAATCTGAATTAATAACATAGGTAGTGTAGATAATAGGAAGTCCAGAATGTCTTCACCAATACAAACTACTTAAATACTTCAAATCAATTGATCTTTTTCAACGATTTTTGTTCAACAGGATTAAATCACCAAGCTACAGCAGAAGATATCAGCAGCTAGCTAACAGCACTGTAAAACAAATCAAATCAGATCCGCCCTCTAGCGGCCACAGGGCGAAACTAAAGCCACTGTAATATATTCTTAATAAATTCAATGAACTTAATAATGATACAAAAAATATGTATTTAGATCCAGATTTTTTCAGCATAGGTTTGTATTTTCTAATGAAACATGCCAGGTGTAAAACTATTAATTAGTTTAAAGACCAATTACATCTAATAAACACACACACACACACACACACACACACACACACACACACACACACACACACACACACACACACACACACTTATGCAGACAGATTTTTCTTCTTTAAAAAAGGTCCATGTTTTGTTTTAAACTGGAAAAGCATTCATGTATTTGGACTTGTAAACTATTCAAAAAACAAATAAAACAAAACAAAGAACCAAATACAAATAAAAAATAATTTGGGAAAAAGCTTCTGAATAACTGAGTAACCACTGATTTCATTTGATAATCTTTTTTGATCAGATAAATTCATCATTTAAATAATATGCAATATATAGTAATTATATCTTTAAAAGGGCAAATTTAAAGACAAGTAAAATTGAGTAACTATGTTCACATTTGTGGACGTGTGTGTGAATGAGTGAAGCACCTTGGGGGGTTGTGGAACCCTGGAAGGTGCCATTCAAATACAGGTCATTTAAAATAACTGCTGAAGGTAAAAGAAACTCATTTTAAAATCTGTCTTATTCTAAATAAAGCTGAAAGTAACATTAGCAACATGCCTTTTCTGTACGAATTGACCACTTTGCTATAAGCTTACTAAAACAAAACATCCATCGTCTTTGCCCGCTTACCCTCTCAGGGTCGTGGGGGGCTGGTGCCTATCTCTGGCTGCCTCTGGGCATGCAGGTGGGGTACACCCTGGACAGATTGCCAGTCCATTGCAGGGCAACACAGAGACACACAGTACAAACAACCAAACACACACACACACACACACACACACACACACACACACACACACACACACACACACACACACACACACACACACACACACACACACACACACACACTCACAGGACAATTTAGAGAGACCAATGAACCTAACAGTCATGTTTTTGGACTGTGGGAGGAAGTCAGAGCACCCGGAGAAAACTCATACAATCACAGGGAGAACATGCAGACTCCATGCAGAAAGACCTCAGGTCAGAATTTGAACCTAGGACCTTTTTGCTGCAGGGCAGCAGCTCTAACCACTGCACCGCTGTGCAGTCCCCCCCCAAAAACCCAAAACATAATGTAACATAAATGTTTACCAGTAAAAATTTACGCACATGTTACTTCCTCATTATATAATTTTCTTTGATATGTTTTGCTTACAATTAAATAACATTTAGGTTTTTTTTACATAGCAAACTGTGATTACAGCATCTGTTCTGCCTCTGAAAATTAAATCTGCCCTAATATCGCTTTGTATTTTTTCACTGCAAGACTACTGTGTAAGTTTGCCCCATACA
The DNA here is from genome assembly GCF_043380555.1 of Nothobranchius furzeri. Taxonomy (NCBI): domain Eukaryota; kingdom Metazoa; phylum Chordata; class Actinopteri; order Cyprinodontiformes; family Nothobranchiidae; genus Nothobranchius; species Nothobranchius furzeri. Next base: position 45,389,701 of record NC_091750.1, on the reverse strand, counting down.
CACACACACACACACACACACACACACACACACACACACACACACCCACACGCGCACACACACACACACACACACACACACATACACACACACACACACACACACACACACACACACTCACACACACACACACACACACGCGCACACACACACACACACACACACACACACACACACACACACACACACTCACACACACACACACACACACACACACACACACACACACACACTCACACACACACACACACACACACACACACACACACACACACACACACACACACACACACACACACACACTCACACACACACACACACACACACTCACACACACACACACACACACACAACTGTTTTCAATGTTGGCAGCCCTGATCAAGTGACAGCAGTTGCTACAGCCTTTTGTATTGTTGTCAGTTCAGAGTAGCCAGACTTGTCACTAGGGGGCCTCAGTGAGATTTAGAGGGAATTGAGGAGGAGAGGTGCTGCTGAAATGTGTGGATGACATTTATGATAAGAACTCCTGTAAAATAAGAAATGGACAATTTGAGCTCGAGGAAAGTCATTGTTGACATTTATGGCTTATTTGTAACATTAATTTAAATTAAACTAAAATGACTGAAACTAAAACTTAAGAAAAAGAAAGATTCAGTGCTTTTGCCACCAGGACCTTCATGAGAAGCTCAACATGGTGACAACAAAAATCTGCTGTTGATGACTTTCAAGGATTTTATTGGGACACTCTCTGAGTTACACATTTATCCAACACAACTGTTCAATTGAAATGCTCCCTGAGACGACCTGTGTTGGGAATCGGTGTTTTAGAAGTGGACTGGACTGAATTTTATTCTGTAAAGGAAGTTTTCGTCAAATCAGTGATCAGAAGATATAGACGACAGCCCAAATCGTAAGCCTCTACGTGGAGTAGTGTATTTTTTTTTCAGAAGTCTTGATTTTATTTTTTTGACAAATCCCAAAACATGAATGAGTTTGTGGGTCTTTGTGTAAGACTAATTTGATGTCATGTGAGCAGAAGTCCACCAGACATTTTGTTTTGCAAAAGTTTTGCGTCAGTTTTAGATCGAGGCTATTTTTACTTACAGAAAACATCTTTTAACAAGCACAGGAAGGGTTCTGTTTCAGGTCGTGTTCCCATAGCTCAAACACGGTTCTGTGTGCAGTAATGGTGAATGATTGAACACGAGCCGTCACTGTGTAACATTTGATTTGCTCATTTAACCTCTGACCTGTCCTTAGACAACCCCCCTCATCAGAGCACCAAACCCCCCATCACAACCCTCACCCCAGAAAGGGAGGAATGGGGGAAACCCAGCCATGCCTGTCCAGAGAAACAACATCAGACAGACTCTCAGTGAAAGATCTAATCCCAGCACTCTCCACTTGTCAGAAACATTTTAAGGGACAATTTTGGAGTTTTCACGCTGATTTCTGCCCATGCAGCTGTTAGCCAACATCTGCATATGGTCGGTCCCATCTCGTATCTAATCACATCCTTATCTCATACCTGAGCTCTGTGTGAAAAACCTTCTCATCCCTGTCCTTCGTTCATTACACCATTATCCTGGCAAAAATGTGATCAGTCAGAAACTCAGATAAAATCAGAAACGCTACAGCTGGCTAGCCAGAACACAGTCCCGTGTGAGTGACTGCCACGTGAAATTGAATATTGTAGTATTTAAGTTAAGTTTGTTGGAGCAGCAAAGTCATACAGCCCTAATCCTTAACTGAAGTAACATCTTATTCTCCTTTCATTTATTTGTAGCTTCAACATCAGCTTAAAGGAAGAGTGTTTTGTGTCCAACAGTGGAGTCTTGGCCCTAACTTAGGAAACCGTAGGTTTCATTAATCTCTGTTTATTTATTTATTTTTAATTAAAACATTTTTAAATGAAAACAACAACAGCTTAATGATTAAAGTTTGTGACGTTTCCACAAAAATTCCTTAAAGCTGTAAACTAAAAAACTATTGGACCACGTTTAATTTCCCACTGCTAGGTTTGTGTTCTGTTCTCTACAAACTCACCGGAGGATGGTTGGGTACAGCTCTCCTGAGTAAAGGTAACAGCAGTTAAAGGATGCAGCAAGACAACCTTTACCCACCACAGCCAGGCAGGTCCTTATGGTCTGCTTATCTGCACAGAAGTGGAACATCCATCAGATTAGTGACACGTTTCTGCAGAACCTTCTCACGCCCCTGAGCCCCTCGGGTCTGTGAAGTACCGTAAGGAACCAGTATGTTGATAAGAATGGTGATCCCTGCGATAACGAGGGCTCCGCTCTGGGATGGACGACGCCCAACATAACTCATGCACACGGTGATGACGACTTTAGCGGGGATGTCGACCGCTCCAAAGATCACCTGGATCAGGTAGATGTCCACACCAAACTTTTGAAGATCCATAGCAAGGCCGTAGTACGCGAAGCTGGTTGACAGCCTAAACACAGACGATGCTTTGTGACAGATCACATCCAGGCAATCCGTTTATGTGTTCTACAGGACAAACGGGACATGTACCAGACAACACTGAGGCAGATGGTCATGATCCGCATTTTGGGAGTGCGGAACAGATCCAGGACGGAGTATGAGCCTTGGACGTTGGACATCTCTTTTTTCATGGACTCCTGTAACATCTGTGCAAAAAGAGAGCATGTTTTAAAGCAAGGTTCATTCAAAATTACCAAAATACAACATTGTTTTACTTTGACATCAATCTTTTCTCCTTCTTCTTGGCGTCCGTTGAACCTGGCGACGCTTTTCAGGACCTCCACAGCTTCTTCAGGTTTGTTCTTTAGGGCTAGCCATCTTGAAGATTCATGAAACCACCTTCAGAACAAAAACCATTCTTATCTGTTTTAAGTCTAACATTTGTGTATTTCATTATGGAGGTTTGTTGTGAATTCGAGCTAGTAAGTCTAGTTGTATCTTTTTGGTGAAACTGTGGTATCGCACCATGAGAAGAGGAAAAAGGCGTAGAAGGGCAGCGACACCGCCAGAGTCAACCACCTCCAGTCCCTGATGAAGTAGGCAACGGCTGCCAGGATCAGCTGTCCCACCGTGTAACAGTAACCGGTCATCGTCCCGGTGACAGTACGCACACGCGTCGGGATCCACTCCACAACTTACAAATCAAGACATCAGAAATTAGAAATAACACATTTTGGACTCATCAGTGCACCATTGCCAGAAATTAAAATATAAATAGAATCTAAATGAATTTGGTTTTGCTTTTTTGTTTATTTTTAAATAATCTGAGACTGAAACAGTTAGAGTTCTTTTTTGTGCTGCCATTAGGATGTTCTCAATAGTACAGCTCTGTGTGTGTCTTCCATAAACACCACCGCTGGGTTGTTCCTTTACAAAATCACTTATAACGTAGTTTTATTAGGATGACTGTCTTACTGAGAGAAAAGGAGTTGAGCACCAGGCCAGACAGAGCCATGCCACAACCAAACCGGAACAAACAGAAGAGGGAGAAGGTGGATGAGAAAGCCGTGCACGTTCCTGAAACGGCCATGAGGAGATAAGAAATGAGCAGGAGGTTACGGCGCCCAAATCTGAAGGAGAAGAGTCATGAAACACATGAAGGAGCATTACTGATTTATAAAAGGCTCCATGGGTAATGAACTTTAAAACTAATACCTGTCTGAGAGGCTTCCAAAGATGAGAGCCCCCGCGAGCACACCGCCCATGTAAACTGTTTGTGCCATTTCCTTTAGAGAGCGCAGGTCGCACACTAAATCCCACTATGGGAGAGTAAACACATCAACATGTAATTATCTGCATAAGCATTCCCAGTTGGTGTCTGAGGAAGCATCCTTACATCAGATATGATGGTGGAGGTCATCACAGTCAGGTTATAGGACCAGCCGTCCATGCATTCCTGCAGGACACCATCCGAACCCTCCTCAGCTGAGCTCCCATTGTAATTCAGGAGGTGCCACTGTGGAGTCACGTATCGCTGGCATCTCTGTGGTCGCCCCGCTGGATCCAGTGGTACGGAGATCTGCAACGTTTCCTCTGGACTCAGCTGGAACCACGACAAGTTGGTGTGCGCACTGCAGTGGTGAGGGGGCACCAAGGCCACAAAGTTCTGCAGGAGGTTGTGACTAGCCATCATCAGGATGGGAATAGAAAGGAGAGTCACATGTAGGACCTGAAAACGTCCTGTGCTTCCAACCTGCTCCAGGAGGTCTGCAAAAGCCATGGCTTTGTGCTTTTAGAGCCTCTGCTCTTTCTTCAAGAAGGTTTAAAAATGCAGAGAATGTTTGTTTTTTTCCAGCATCTGTGGCAACACAAAATGATGTTTTATAAAAACTGACCACCAATCATCTTAATCCTTAAAATATTAACTAACGGGACTTACCGGATAGTGGAATCTTTCCAAAATGCAAACAAATGAAGTGAAAAGTTCCAGTGAGATCAAATCCCAACAAATGGTTCAAAACAAGTTTTTTTAAACAGGAAAAACTTAGAAAACTGGTTAGAAATAAAAAGGTCCTGCTCTTGCAGCGTTTGTAGAGACGTAATCAGCTTTAAGATTCCGAGATATCTGAACTTTGGATCATTTGACGCAACTTCTTAAAGTCTTAGCAGCTCTTTGAGTGAACTCTGAGGTGAAAGCGCCAAGTCGCAGCTGCTTAGGACTTGTTGAACTGTGTGAGTCCAACTGAGCAGCAGCATCAGGAGGGCAGCCTTAACTATCCTCTCCATGTGTTTCTGTGGTTGCTTAATGTGGATGATGTGTGTGTGTGTGTGTGTGTGTGTGTGTGTGTGTGTGTGTGTGTGTGTGTGTGTGTGTGTGTGTGTGTGTTGTGTTATGTAAGGTTGACAGGGACACATGAGGTAAACTCCTTTTCCCACTTTGCTTAACATTCTTCTTATCTTTGGCACTCAACCATGACGACTAGTTTGTTAGACTGAAGTTAAACAAGAACATGGAGTCAGTGATTGACATCCGTTGCAAAAGATGCTGATGAATGTTCAGCTGTTCAAATGCACTTTAACACTTCTGCTCCCTGTTTTCTCCCAACAGTCAATAAGTGTCCACAGGAGAAGTCGTGAAAAAATCTCTTTTATTTTCAATCCAATGACGTGTCAGGATAATCATTTGCTTTCGGCATGTCATCATGACTGACTGGAGCTCCTTGGTGATTAGTTAGGTGGAATGTTTTCTCTTATGTAATTAACAGCATGAGATGCCAGGACGGGTGAAGCTGCAGGTGCACCAAGCTTTTTCAGCTGCAACACTTTCAAAAACACTGGAGCTGCGAGATTCCTCGTTTTTCTGTTGTTTTCTTGGTTTATTTTCTGTCGTCTTGTTTGTAGTTAGACCTGAAATGTAATATTTAAACCAAGCAGAGGAAAAGTTGTGAGAATCCATAAACGGACACTGTGATGTGGTATACTGTATGCTTGTAGATTTTAGGAAAAGAAACAGAACATTTTGTAATTTGTTTCAGGTGGATTAAGAACAAATAAAGTTTTGGTTTATTTAGCAGAATAATTACCTTTTGTTGTATTTTATAATTTACTCTTTTTTATTTATTTTTTTTATTATTATTGAAATAATCCTAAACAAACAAATAAACAAATACATTTAAACTACATTAAAAATGTTTTAAAAAGAAAGAAAAGAGGAAAAGAACAACCATGGCACAAGCTTAACTATCGTTAATGCAAACATTTTAATCTATAAATACATGTTTTTATCACAAACTCGTCAAATACAAAACAAATATGTGATGAGCCAATCACATTGCTGCAGCTCAGAGCAGTTAGATATCTAGGAGTGGTGAAGATGACTTGCTAGATTTAAACGGAGCGTTACAATAAAGACGAGAGATTCAAGAGTCGTGGCTGTTGGTGCCAGCCAGCGTCTCAGAACCGGCTGATCTATGGATTTGTCCTAAAGAGCCAGCTCACGAAAAAGGATCTGTATCAGCTTTCCAACCAATGGACCAGTGTCACACCCTGCTGTGGGACCTGTTCCTCCATCCCACTTGATGTTTTATTTTGGTGTCACCTCTCCTGTTTCAGTTCTGTTTCCTGTTCCTCGTCACTCTGATTTCTCCCAGCTGTTCTTGTGTGTACTTAACCAGCTTCTGTTGTCTTTCAGTTGCAAGTTTGTTAGTTGTCATTCTCACATTCCAGCCAGACATTAAGCTACTGGTCTCTGGGTCCTTTAACTCAGCTCTGTTGTTTTAATCATTTTTTTGATCCTTAGTTAAATAAGCTTTTGCCTAAATAAAAGCCTTGTTTTGCCGAACTCTGCATTTGAGTCCAGTCCTTCATACCAGCCCTGACAGTACGAACTGGCCAACAATGGACTCAGCAGGTTTGGATCCAGTCCGGACCTCTTTGAAAGCTCAGGGGCAGTGCCTTCACAAGTAGGAGCAGCAGATGGAGGGTCTCACTCAACGCTTCGCACAGATGTCGACTCGTAAGGACCATTTCATGACGTTTATCGTTGAGCGGGTGCAGAGTCTGCAGCCCGGTGCTGCACCCTCGTCTAGTGAGGACGCATCCATTACCGCCGTCTCCACTGATGAGTGCCTCCACCAGCTCCTGTTCAGGCATCTATGTCTCTTCATCCTCTGCCTTCTCTGCTGGTCCACCTGGCTTGTCCAGACGGGTTCTCTGGGGATTTGAGGAACTGTCAAGCTTTTTTAACCCAGTGCTCCTTGCACTTTGAACTTTTGACTAACTCGTACCCCACAGATAGAGCTAACATGGCATTTATCATATCCCACCTGACAGGAAGAGCTGAGGCTTGGGCCACGAGCAAGTGGGGACGCCAGTCTCCCATATGCAACTGTTTGGAACTTTTTATTCACAGCTTCAAGCAGGTCTTCCACCACACCCGCCCCAGCCGTGAGACTGCTCAGGCCATCTACAGTTTGCAGCAAGGCCGGAGATTACGCCATCAAGTTCCATACCCTGGCAGCAAGTAGCGACTGGAATCGACCTGCCCTCTGTGATGCCTTTTTGCACGGTCTCTCAGACAACAGTAAAGACTGTCTGGCCCTTCTTGACCTCCCCACGACCCTGGATGCTCTCATTGCCCTTGCCATTAAGATCGACAAGAGGCTCCTCGACAGGTAGAGGGAGAGGGAGTTACCCACAGCACCATCTAACCACCCTGTGGCAGGGTGGCAGGGGGACCATGAGCTTCCTTCTTCCAGCCGACGGTCACGGGCACTGGGACAGGCACCAGTCATTGAGATTCCCTTTTCGCCTGAACCAGCTGCATGGAGCTCGGCCGAACCCGCCTCTCTGCGGACGAGCAGTGGTGGTGGGTGGGATTATGCCTGTACTGCGGCCAGGCTGGTCACATTTTGCCAAACTGTCCCTTTAATTGGAGGCCATGTTCTACTCCAAGACCCATGGTGAGTCGTACCCAGGTTTTGGCTACAACCAGGAGGACCAATCCCATGGTTCTTTTGACCAGCCCCGAGTGAACTGTCAAACAGACTGTCCTCATAGACTCTGGTTCCGATGCAAACCTCATGGATTTGTCTCTTGCAGAACGACTGAGGCTCCAGGTGCTACCTCTCGAGAGACCCCTGCAGGTTACTGCTGTGGATAGCCGTCTAATATGCTCCATGTCTCATCGCTCTGCTCCTGTATTGCTCGCCTTGCCAGACCAATACAATGAGACCATCGACTTCCTCGTTTCATCTTTTCCCCTGCACCCAATGATTTTGGGATGTCCTTGGCTTGTCAAGTATGGCCCAGCTATTGACTGGAGGACTGGCTCTCTCAGTGCTTGGTCTTGCTGTTGTCTGGAGGAGTCACCGAGTTTGCCATGCTCTGCAATTGCTGCTACTCCGGCTGAGGATTGCCCAAATTTGTCTTCAGTTCCTGCCTGCTATCACGACCTGAAGGAGGTTTTCAGTAAGTCCAAGGCTGCCTCGTTACCTCCACCTTGGCTGTATGACTGTCCCATTAACCTTCTACCGGGGACCTCACCACCCAAGAGTCGCCTCTATTCCCTCTTGACCCCAGAACACTGGGTCATGAAGGAATATGTGGACTCTGCTCCAAGGCCCGGTCTTATCCATCCCTCTTCCTCTCCCGCTGGGGCAGGGTTCTTTGTGGCCAAGAAGGACAAGACCCTTAGGCCGTGTACTGACTACCATGGACTCAGCAAGATTACCATCAAGAACAGGTTCCCCCTCCCCTTAATGCCATCTGCTTTTGACCTTTTGTAGGGTGCTAAGGTGTTCACCAAACTGGACACTTATAATTTAATGAGGACAAGAAAGGGGGACAAATGGAAGACTCCTTTTAACACTCCTAGTGGACATTACGAGTACTTGGTTATGCCATTCGGCCTCACTGATGCTCCCGCTGTCTTTCAGTCACTGATAAATGATGTGCTTAGAGACATGCTCAATACCCTTGTTTTTGTTTATTTGGATGATATTCTTGTCTTCTCTCCTGATTTGCAGTCACACACTGACCATGTTTGTCAGTTTCACCAGCGCCTTCTCCATCATGGCCTTATTGTTAAGGCAGAGAAGTCGAGTGCCCTGTTTGCTCTGTTTCTGTTCTTGGTCTCATGATGGGGCAGGGCAGGATCCAGATGGACCCCATCAAGGTGACGGCAGTTAGAGACTGGCCGGTTCTGACTTCCAGGAGAGATGTGAGAGGTTTCTGGGGTTCGCCAACTTCTATCGGAAGCCCATCGGAGGCTTCAGCACTATCGCGGCCCCCTTGCACACCCTGACTTCCCCGTCATCCAGGTTTGTGTGGACTCTCCGAGCTAACGCTTATCTCGGCTCCTATACTCACCATTCCTGACCCTGCGCTTCAGTTTGTGGTGGAGGTGGATTCTTCAGCCTCTGGTGTTGGGGTGGTCTTGTCTCAGCGGTCAGTTGTTAACAACCGCATCCACCCATGTGCCTTACTGTCCCATAAACTGTCACCCACAGAGAGGAGCTACGACTTGGGGGACCGGGAACTGTTGGACATTAAGATGGCTTTGGAATGGTCGTGCCATTGGCTCAAGGGATCTCAGCAGCCATTCATCATCTGGACTGACCATAAAAACCTTGAATACCTCAAGGGGCAAAGAGGCTTAACCCACGTCAGGCCAGAGTCGTCCCCCTGGACTTCTCCGTCCACTGCCCATGCCGCACCATCCCTGATCCCACATATCTCTGGACTTTGTGACTGGGCTCCCAGCTTCGGAGGGCACCACCATTGTCCTCACGGTAGTTGTCCGCTTCTTAAAGATGGCCTGTTTTCTTCCGCTAGCCAACCTGCCTTCTGCTAAGGAAACTGCTGAGATCCTGCTGTCCCAGGTCTTCAGGATCCATGGGTTCCCCTCTGATGCTGTGTCTTACCGGGGCCCGCAGTTTATGTCATGGTTTTGGGAGGCCTTCTGCTCTCTGCTCGGAGCCACCGTGAGCCTGTCCTCGGGTATCACCTGCAGCCCAACGGGCAGTCTGAACAGGTCAACCAGGAGTTGGAGAAGGGCCTGCACATCCTTGCATCCAACCGTCCAGCCACCTGAATAAAACAACTGGTGTGGGTTGAGTTTGCCCACAACACACTGCTCTGCTCGTCCACGGGGTTCTCCCCGTTTCACACCAGGGGAGAACCGGGTTCTGTCACACCCTGCTGTGAGACCTGTTCATCCATCCCACTTCCTGTTTTATTTTGGTGTCGCCTCTCCTATTTCAGTTCTGTTTCCTGTCCCTCATCTCTGATTTCTCCCAGCTGTTCTTGTGTATTAACCAACTTCTGTTCTCTTTCAGTTGCCAGTTTGTTAGTTTTCATTCTCTCGTTCCAGCCAGGCATTAAGCTACTGATCTCTGCGTCCTTTGACTCAGTTCTGTTTTTTGACCATTTTTTCATCCTTAGTTAAATAAGCCTTTGCCTAAATAAAAGCCTTGTTTTGCCGAACCCTGCATTTGGTTTGAAGTGACCTGTTGAGTACATCTGAGTACAAATAAATAGGAAGAGAAGGCCCTTAAGGGTTGGGCCATGCTATAAAATCAGACATAGTAAAGTATCGTTGGATTCTCAGTTGTTTTATTGCTTCTCCGTTTCTTTTTGACCACAGCACATCACATATTTATATGGCTGCCTCAGCACAAAGTTACAAACATCTTTGGGTCTTTATCTCTGAATCCAAGTAATCCGTTCTTCCAGTAATACATTTACAAAGTTACAGGTTATAGGAGTATGAGGCAAGCGTAACTCATATAAATGTAAATCAAATGTACAGTCTGTCCTATTTCTTTGGTTATCTGAAACACGTACAATGTGTAACTCGTAAACTTTGAACTGGAGAACCTCTGAAACAAGTCCTAACACAATGAAATAAAGTAGAAGTAAACAAGAGTCAACTGACTTTATGACAGCTGTAAACTTGTTCCCTAAAAATGGGAATCACATTCAGAACAGCAATAGGTGTCTCAGTCAGTGAGCAAATGGAACACTAACAGTTGAACATTTGCACACAGACTAGAAGTGACACTTCTCTGTGAGATTAAGTTCAATTCAAGACAAGTTTATTTATATAGCGCCAAATCACGGCAAGTCGTCTCAAGGCATTTCACATAGTAAACATTCCAATGCAGGTCAGTTCATTAAACCAATCAGAAAAAAGTTTCCTATATAAGGAACCCAGCAAATTGCTTCAAGTCAGTGACTTTACAGCAATCCTTATACTAAGCAAACATTTAGCGACTGTGGAGAGGAAAACTCCCTTTTAACAGGATGAAACCTCCAGAGGATCCCGGCTCAGTATAAGCAGCCATCCATTACGACTCACTGGGGATGGAGAACACGGAGCACACACACACACACACACACACACACACACACACACACACACACACACACACACACACACACACACACACACACACACACACACACACACAACATATAAACGAAGTAGTGTTTCTGTGGTTACATTGTGATTTCTTAGTAAATGTTCTATTTGGTGAGAGATAAACTTTATTGTATTTAGCCTAGTGAATCTATAATTAAACGGGTAAACTAGTAATAGCACATTCAATGTCAAAGAAAGTAAAACTTTATTATCAGGAGAGGGAGAATGTTTAAGTAGTTAGCAACAGTGTTCAAGATGATGGCTCCCTCCATGAGGCCACCACAGCTCAGCAGAACATCATTGTAGCTTCTTCTGAGGAGAAAAACACTTAGAGAAAAAATAAAGTTAACAGCTGAAATTGCAGGAAATAATACAGTTAAAGAGCAAATTGTAGAAGAAAGTAGTCGAGTGTGGAAAGTGGTCAGTGTGTCCTCCAGCAGTCTAAGCCTATAGCAGCATAACTAGAGAGATATCTCTGGATACCCTAGCCTTTTAAATGGAGGCATGTTGTAGGCAGGGTAAGGGAGAGCCGTCTTTACCGACTGTACACTCCACCTCCCTCTACTCCCCCACTTGTCCAGATCTGGGCTAACATCAGATTTTAACCATAGGCCCTATCAAATAAAAATGTTTTAAGCCTAGTCTTAAAAGTAGACAAGGTGTCTGCCTCATGGACTAAAGCTGGGAGCTGGTTCCACAAGAGAGGAGCCTGATAGCTAGAAGATCTGCCTCCCATCCTATTTTTAGATATTCTGGGAAACACAAGTAAACCTGCAGTCTGAGAGTGAAGTGCTCGGTTAGGAACATATGGAACAATCAGGTCACTGATGTATGATGGAGCTTGATTATTAAGAGTTTTATTTGTGAGGAGGAGGATCTTAAAATATGTTCTGAATTTAACAGGCAGCCAATGTAGGGAATTTAAGTCAGGAGAGTTACAGATTTGGGTGGGTAGTGATGTAAGCATGGCCTTATACATGAAAGTTTACCAATGTCCCAACCTCCTGGTGGACAATGACGGCCATCCCACTGGAGAATACACTTCTCAATGATGGGCCAGTGGTCTACAGTTAGTAATAAACCTCAATGAGGTATGATAAACCACATCAATCCTACCAAGACACTGTGCTGAGGCAATCATATACAAAAGGTCCCCATAATCCAGAATAGACAGAGACGTTGCAGTAACTAGTCATTTTTTGCCTCAAAAGAAAAACACAGGTTTTTTTTACAAAAATAAACCTAGTCTGAAGCCCGATGTATACTTCTCCACACGCAACGCCATTATCCATTCTTGTGAGCCTGCTGGAGAGCCCTCGCAAGGACAGACGAAGTTGAGCACTCTTTTCTATACATCAATTCATCGAGACGCAGAATGCAAGCTTGTGATTGGTCAGGATGGCGCTGACGTCTACAGCGCTGTCATTGTGCCTTCAAAAACAAAGAGAGCCCAGGATATCTAGCGGCAGACACGGAGTGGCCTGAAGAATACCTCGCGGAAAAACTCTAAAATATGAACATTTTATTGTAGGGATTGGAGGAGGTAAAAGATGCACAGCAAGTGTTTTATTCATGGACAGAAATAACGGGAAACATGGATTTAGATGTGGCGAGTGCCTGAAGAGGTGGAGGAGAATAAAGGACAAATTTGTCCATGTTAAAAAGGCTCCTGAATACAAAAAATACATATAAACGCACTATCTTGGACCAGATACATGACAGGATACTACAGAACAGCGCTACGCCCTCTGTTGTCCTGGCAGGGAATAGCTTTGCAAGACTCCACAGGAGACGGAGATGTATGAGGGCAAAACATCTCTGTCAGTGCATGCATGTCACTACCTCGTGGAGATGACGTAGAAGTATAAATTAGGGTTGAGTTTGAGTTTCTTCACAGGATTTTCTACATGGGGCTTGAAGGAGAGGGAGTCATTGAGCTAGTTACCAAGATATGTGTATGTGTGGACCACCTCTGTGAAATTTCCCTCAACGGTGGTCACTGAGAACATACTTAGAGGTCTTTTCTTTGAGCTTGAAAACAACATTCGTTTAGTCTTGTCAGCACCGAGGACCAATTTTACCTGCAGAAGTGTTTGTTGGACCTCATTAAAAGCTTTCTGTAACAATTTAACAGCTTTAGTGGGGGATGTTCCAAAACAGTGCATTTTAGCATCCGACACATGTTGTCCTGTTTCTTCTGCATAATGAACAAGAGGGCTCCCAAAACTGAACCCTGTGGTACTCCCTTGCGGACACTCAAAAATTCAGAGGACATTCTTTCACATTTAACACATTGGGTTCTGTCCTTCAAGTAGTCTGTGAACAATGAAATTGCATGTTTAGACAACCCCAAACAAAGAAGCTTATGTTTTAAAATGTGATTTGTTAATAGAGCTGGGTCACCACCTTTTAGTAAAGGAGTCACAAAAGCAGACTTCCAAACTGATGGCATTTGTTTGTTTTTAATCAAATGGTTAAGAAGAACTGTAAGAGAAGAAGAAGAAGAAGAAAATATCATTTCTATAGCGCCTCTCAAGATAAAAATCACGAGGCGCTTCACAAAAACAAAAAATGTAAAAATATAAAAAAAAGCATTTAGAAAATGTTTAAAAGTATATTTAAAATGAGCAAAAAATAGACATTTGTGATTAAATAAAATGTTAAGATAGAGACAGAGTGAATAGGAAAGACGGAAATCAGTGGATCCTGAGGAAGGTGGAACAGGTGGGGAGAGCAGAATAAAGAGAGAGTGGTGAAGAAGGTCATACAAAAGCCAGCTTGAACAAGTGAGTCTTCAGCTGCTTTTTAAAGGAGTTCACTGAGTCCACTGATCTCAGGCCCAGGGGGAGAGAGTTCCAGAGTCTGGGGGCCACAGCAGCAAATGATCTGTCACCTTTGGTCTTTAGCCTGGTGCGTTGCACAACCAGTAGGCTTTGGTCACTGGACCTCAGGGACCTGTTGGGGGTGTAGGGACTGAGAAGATCACCAATGTAAGATAGTGGTGCTTGTCCATGTAAGGCCCTAAAGACCAGAACCAGGATCTTGAAATGAACCCGAAGTTGACTGGCAGCCAATGAAGCTGGAGGAGAAGTGGGGTGATGTGGGTGTGTTTGGAGGACTTTGTCAGAAGCCGAGCACAGGCATTCTGAACCACCTGTAGACGGTTCAGGGAGGTTCTGCTCAGAAAAGAGAGTTACAGTAGCCTAAGCGTGAGGAGATGAAGGTGTGGATAACTATCTCAAGTTCAGAGTGGGACAGAATGGGACTCAGCTTAGCAATGTTCCTGAGATGGAAGAAGGAAGAGGGAACAAGAGAACTGACATGAGAATTCAGGGTGAGAGCTGGGTCAAAGGTCACGCCAAGATTCCTGACAGAAGGTTTGGTGAGAGAAGCAAGCTGACCAAGAGAGTCTCTGACTTTGGGAACCAGCTTGTCTGGGGCACAGATGAGGATCTCAGTCTTATCTTCATTCAGCTGTAGAAACTTCCCAGCCATCCAGGTTTTGATAGAGTCTAAGCAGGTGTGTAACAGCTGCAGCTTAGACATCTCATGGGGCTTAAATGAGATGTACAGTTGGATGTCATCTGCATAAAGATGGTAGGAGATTCCTTTGAAGGAGCTCAGGATGTGCTGAAGAGGAAGCAGATAGAGGAGGAAGAGCAGAGGCCCCAGCACAGAACCTTGTGGGACACCATGGGTAAGAGAGGTGGTGGAGGACCTAAACTTGGAGACGGCCACAGAAAAGGAGTGCTCAGAGAGATAAGAGGAGAACCACTCCAGAGCAGATCCTGACAGGCCTACCCAGTCTCTGAGCCTCTCCAGTAGCAGGTGATGGTCAACAGTGTCAAAGGCTGCAGTCAGGTCCAGCAGGACCAGAACAGAACAGTCCCCTGCATCACTGTGAGACAGAAGGCCATTAGAGACCCTAAGAAGAGCTGTTTCAGTAGAATGAGCTCTACGAAAACCTGACTGGAAGCTATCATAGATGTTATGTTCATCAAGAGCAGCTGTGAGTTGTTTAGCCACAACCTTTTCCAAGATCTTGGAGATGAACGGAAGTTTAGAGATGTGTCTTAAGCTGCTTTGGAGAGAGGGGTCAAGACTCGTTTTTTTAAGAAGCGGGTGGATTACAGCATTCTTAAAGTAAGCAGGGACCTGACCAGAGACCAGAGAGGCATTAATTATAGAGAACACGCTGGGATCGATGGGACTGAAAAGCACTTTTAAACAAAGATGAGGGTAAGATGTCGAGGGGGCATGCAGAGGTCTTCATAGAGTGAACTAGTTTGGCTAACTCAGGCAAAGAAACAGGAGCAAAGCTATCTAGGATGACGGGCCTGGTTGGAGTCGGGAGAAGCAGCAATAAGGCTGAAGGAGAGATGCTAGATCTAACCTAATTGACTTTGTCCACAAAGACAGAAAGTTCTCACAGTCTGCAACAGAGTGGATGGAGGCTGTAGGAGAGGCAGGAGAGACAGTGCTGCTGATGGTGTTAAACAGCACCTTGGGGTTCCCTTTGCTCTGGGACACCAGGATGGGAAAATAGAAAACCCTTGCATCTCTGACTGCAGAGTTAAAGGATGTCAGAAGATCCTTTAGGTGCAGCAGATGGACGTGGAGATGGGTTTTCTTCCACAAACGCTCAATTATTCTGCATTGGCGCTTCAGGCTGCGAAGGCTGTCATTGAATCAGGGAGTAGAGTTCACTGCAGGAACTGATCTGGTTCTGACAGGACAGATGTTGTCCAGAATGGAGAGGCAGTGCTCGTTAAACTGAGAAGTTAAGGAATCTGGGTTGTTATCAGAAGAACTGGGTGGATCAAAAGCAGAAAAATTGCTAGCTGTGCTCTCATTCAGAAAACGAGAACTAACCATACGGCGAGCAGGAGGTGGGGACGCAGAAACTGACAAGTTAAAGAAAATGCAATGGTGATCTGAAATATAAACATCCTCAGGACAATCACTGTCAGCATTTAGACTCAGGGTAAAAACAAGGTCTAGCGTGTGCCCCCTGGTGTGTGTGAGGCTCTGTAATGAAATCAGCAGCCATTTTCAAAAAATAGGGTTCTATCATGTCTGGACCAGAGGGTTTTCTGGGATCCAGAGTTCTAATAATTTTATGTACTTATTCTAAAGTAAACGGCACAAAGTTAAAAGAAGCACCAGGGGTCATTTGGAAATCTATGCAGGGGACACATGGGGTGTTCCAGTAGAAGTAGACACTGAACCAGTTTTATCATAAACTGGGACAGAGTCGTTAAGGAAACTTTTTTGGAAGAGCATGAGAAGTTGACAGATTAAGACTTCCAATGCAATCACTTTCCAAAATGTCTGTGGATTATTGAGGTTTTCAGTTGTAACAGATAATAGTCTGATTTGGAAGTCATTGCAGAAAACGCCTAAAGATGAGAATTTATGAGAGAAATTTGTTAAAATTATGTCATTCAAGGTGGACTTATTGGGATTCTTAAGATTGGTCCTTGTGGGTTGGTTGACTGACTGCACAGTGGTACAGTGGTTATAGCAGTTGCCTTGTAGCGAGAAGGTCCTGGGTTCGCTTCCCGGCCTGGGGTCTTTCTGGATGGAGTTTGCATGTTCTCCCTGTTCATGCGTGGGTTCTCTCCGGGTACTCTGGCTTCCTCCCACAGTCCAAAAACATGACTGTTAGGTTAATTGGCCTGTCCAAATTGTCCTTAGGTGTGAGTGTGTGTGTGCATGATTGTTTGTCCTGTGTGTCTCTGTGTTGCCCTGCGATGGACTGGCTCTCTGTCCAGGGTGTACCCCGCCTGATTGCCCGTTGACCACTGGAGATAGGTGCCAACCCCCCACCCTCCCACCGCCCCCCACCCCCGTGACCCTGTGTGGACAAAGGGGTTTCATATAAAGGATGGATGGATGGATGGGTTGGTTGACCAACTGGCTAAGATTTATGGAGTCACAGAAGCTTTGGAATTCATCTGAAACTGTATTTTGCCCGTCCCAGTTGAAGTCACCAGCCAACACAAGTTCTTTATACTTTAATTTGCTTTAAAGATATTGGCCAGAGGCGAAATTCCTTTGAGTGGCATGTATAAAGAAGCATTAAAACCTCAGATGAAAAAGGTTTTTGGATTTTTACGGCTGGAATTTTAAGAAATCGGATGTTTTTGACTGGCGCGGGAAAAACAGAAACTAACTTCCAGTCTAAGCCCAGGGCAGCTGGTGACGTTTCTCAAAGAGCTCTGCTGAAACAATTATAGTAAACAACCCCCGACTCTGGTGTTTCTGCGTTAGCGTTATAGCAGAGAACAATGTGTCATCAGTCAGATGTAGCATCTGAGGCCTCTGCTAGTCGGTCAGATTAGGTTTTTCTCTGGGATACGGACACGAGAACGGATATTGGATTATTGGGCTCCCACTCTCTTCTCCCATGCCATTTTTTGGCCATGAGAGCACCACTTCGTTAGCTAGTTGCTATGGCCTTCTGTTCCCGTGCCCATGCTGCCTAAATTGGACGGCTTATTGGCCAGCACGGCGCTGTCCAGTTTCGTTGCTTCTATCCAGTTATTATTCAGCTCACAGCAGCTCTGGCTTACTGGAACAGCATTAGAAGGAGCTTTACCTAGCTTCACCTTTTACTAAAGGTGATGGTTTGGTGTGCTACTTCCACCTCCTAACACAGATTGTGACACAGCTTTTCGCTTTACCCCATGTTTTCTGCATCTGTCTCCGCTGATAGCAGGACCAGGGAAAGGATTCTTTGGTCATCCACCACCGTGGTATTCCAGGTCTTTTGGTGTTGCTGAGCTCACCAGTGTGTTCCTTCTTTTTGAGAATGTTCCAAACAGTTGTTTTGGCCACACCTAATGTTTTTGCTATCTCTCTGATAGGTTTCTTTTGTTTTGTTTTTCAGCCTAATGATGGCTTGCTTCACTGATAGTGACAGCTCTTTGGATCTCATCTTGACAGTTGACAGCAACAGATTCCAAATGCAAATAGCACACTTGAAATGAACTCTGGACCTTTTATCTGCTCATTGTAATTGGTATAATGAGGGAATAACACATACCTGGCCATGGAGCAGCTGAGAAGCCAATTGCCCCATTACTTTTGGTCCCTTAAAAAGTGGGAGGCACACATGCAAACTGTTGTAATTCCTACACCACTCACCTGATTTGGATGTAAATACCCTCAAATAAAAGCTGACAGTCTGCAGTTAAAGCACATCTTGTTCATTTCATTTGATTTCCATTGTGGTGGTGTATAGAGCCAAAAATGTTAGCAATGTGTAGATGTCCCAATATTTATGGACCTGACTGCATGTGCATCCAGGCGGTTGGTTCACCTGCATCGACCTGAGAGATGCCTATTTTCACATTCTGGTGATCCCAAAACACAGGAGATTCCTGCGTTTCTCCTTCATCGGAGTTCAGTACCAATGCAACATACTTCCTTTTCAGGTACTCCCTTGCACCACGTGTCTTGAGGTGGCGCACCAACCCTTAAGCACCAAGCACATGAGAATCCTCTTTCTAGATGATCTCCTGCTTCTGATCTGCTCCAAGTCCGATGCAGACTGGCGGACACTGGCAGAACATCAGGTTTGGGTTTTCCATAAATGGGGAGAAAAGTTTGGTGACTCCTCAGGTGATCATATTTGGGAGTGGAACTGAACTCCGGGATCATGAAAGAGCACTTGTCACAGTCCGAAATTATGGACTTAACTGTGATGTTCAGGCACGTGCGCACATGTCACTCTGTGACAGCTCTGACAGTCATTGGACTGATGGGCATGATGAGATGCATGCAACGTTGGTTCAGACGTCTCAAGGTTCGCTTGATACATCACAAGAGTTGCATGATGCCCATTCCTCCCTCGGTGAGGAGGGATCTGCAACATGTGTACAATGATATAAATGATGAACACTTTGTAACTTTTCAGCATCTTAAAGGTGCCAGGAACCACTGAACCTATCTGTATGCCAAGTCATTTTACAAGTTGGTACTACAGGTGTACATTAACCTTCAGGTGTACTACTCTATTCCCTTGGGGAATGTTTCACTTCAGCACACATTCTGCTGACACTTTATCTGAGTAGTTTTTACTCACTCAAATATGTTTTGTGTCAAAATATCCACAAAATCAGCTTCTTATCTCACTTGCGGTTTTATTTTGTTTACAGTGTGTGTAAGTTATTGTTGTTTGATGTGGTTTCTGAGTTAATCCTTTAAACATAAACTATTATCAGAATGAGTCAGAGACAACAGCTAGATTAGCTCCCTATGACCCCATGCGACTGTGCCAAAGTCCACAACAAAAAAAAACAGGTTTCGTACTCATGTTGACATGAGGGCTACCGTAGGAAAACCTAATCACTCATTCTTATCTCTGCTGTGCTGCTGCTGTCACAGATTGTCCCTTTCATCCATTTACCACAAAGTCCAACCAGCCTGTTTTGGTGGAGGTTTCATTACATTTGGTTCTGCCCCTAAGTTACCTGTTTAAACTGAAATGGACTTAGACTAAATGCCAGTTACTTCTCATTCATGTTGTGTTCCGCTCCCATCTCTGAAAAATGTAGAGGAATTTTTTTCGGATTAACTTAACGCTCCATGACTCTGTCCACAAAGATTATTTCACACACACACACACACACACACACACACACACACACACACACACACACACACACACACACACACACACACACACACATACACACACACACACACACACACACACACACACACACACACACACACACACACACACACACACACACACACACACACACTACTTTTTCTTACGCTTTGTGATATAAATCCCTTTTGAGGATCTGCTCATTGAGTGGCAGCACAACGACAGGTTGATATGCTGTAGGCGAGGCTCTTGATTACATATTTGATGGTCAGCACCATGATGGGGAGGGGAGGGGCCAAGAAACTGACAGTGTGGGTAAGGGTGGACTATCATTTAAAAATGTAACCCGGAGGACCTACAAACTGTGCTGTGTCCTGGGTTCCTGACTGAGTCCATGGACACTATTAAACATGACCAACTTTGACAGGAAACAAACTTACAAAGACACTGATGTTTAAAACTTCAGAAAGCTCTCCATTGAAGCTGCCCTTAAAACTCTCTCTACTTTTTCAGCCAGCTGGTGGCGTTGGTCAGTGATTCCATTAGTTGCTCAGAAGGCAGTGTCAGAGTTGACATCCTGGTTGTCACAGAATTCATGGACAGCATTAGCCATATTGACATTGAATGTGATGACGTGACTGTCATGGACAGGGCAACAGTGACTCAAGGTACCTGGTGGGTAGCCAGCTTGAGCCCAGGCTTCATCAATGCCAAATACGTCCATGGGCCCTCCTTTCTCGCTTGTTTCTTGCTTGTGGTCGTGAGAGGGACCTGACCATCCTGACAGTGAAGCCTCCACCGGAAGCAGCCTGACACTGGAGGTCTGCAGCCAGGTGCCTCTTGATACAGCACAGCTCGATGGATGAAAGCATTTTCACCAAGGTTTTAAATGAGCTGGCACAGACACGGTATCAGTAAAATTTACATCTTCTTTTAGGTTATGACCCATATTGTTTTAAAAGTCACACTTTTCACACACTGCTGAGGATTTACCCAGCAACAAATTACCTTGTGCTGCCTGCCTCATATTACACTGACAGGCAAACAAAAGCTTTTTACAAGCCTGGAAGCCTTCAGCTGTTTTATTTCAGGCTGGTTAACCTTTTATTGATTCGCAGAAGCTTTAAGCCGTTGTCTTGTTTTTGCTCAGGTAGTGAGTTCTGCCATTTTAATTCATTAGCTCATGATACTAATGCTATCGCTAACATTGAGTATGTACTTGGATCTACTCGTAACTAAGTTTTTATGCCTTTTAAATCCAAATTTCTGGTACGTTTGTTGGATTTCAATAAGGTATAAACACCATGTTACAACACTAAGCTAACTGCTAAAAACATTAGCGCTCTGAAAGCTATTTGCAGTGAGGACACGTGAAAACAGTCTAAAATTGTTAACCTGTCGTTTTTATGTCTGTTTAACAAAACACTCAGTAATCTCTTACCTGTTGGAAGTGATCGCTGTAAACTCTAGCAATGTCTGTTTCAGCTCCTGTTTGAAGCCATAGATCACTCATCCACTTCTCCCATCTTCTTTCATTACTTTTTTTTTTTAAATTAAGTCCTTCGTGGGGAACTACATTCAGGACTTGAAAAAATGTTTGTCTTTGTCCCGATTAGAGTGAGTGTAATAACCGTAGACCACATCGAATATAGAGTGCTAGAATCCCACAAGGATCTTTACAACACAGTCATTCACTCAGTCACACACCCTGGTGGGGATGAGCCATAGCTGCCCTGGGGCACACTAACAGAGGTGAGGCTGCTGTACACTGGCGCCAAGGGTGCCTCGCTCCGACCTCCAGGCAACGTGGGTTTTGCTCAAGGACACAACAGAAGATTTCTCTGCCTGGAGTCAGGGTCGAACCTACAACCCTCGGATTACTAGAGAACCCACTCTACCTCGTGTTCTACTGCTGCCCAACAAAAGGTCAGTCAGGTCACACATTGTTTTTAAGACAACTTTTATTCAGAATGATTCTGAGTGGACATAAAAGAGCAAATATTTTTATAAAAGGTTTCGGCAAAAAAATGTACAAAGCCTGCCACAAACCTGACTTCATCCACCTCCAGCAGCTGAACAGCGACTTTTACATCTCCAGTGAAAACTAACAAGTCTAAGCACCAGCATGAACTCTGGGTTGTGCACGTGAACGCATGAAACATGTAAACTTTCAAAATGTTTGTATTTGGCTTGATGCTGCTGCTGCGGATGAAGGTTTATAGGGGCTTCCTGACAGACATCACACAGGTTCTAAAGCCTGTGTGTGTGTGTGTGTGTGTGTGTGTGTGTGTGTGTGTGTGTGTGTGTGTGTGTGTGTGTGTGTGTGTGTGTGTGTGTGTGTGTGTGTATGTGTGTGTGTGTGTGTGTGTGTGTGTGTGTGTGTGTGTGTGTGTGTGTGTGTGTGTGTGTGTGTGTGTGTGTGTGTGTGTGTGTGTGTGTGTGTGTGTGTGTGTGTTGGCTGTCATAAGGACAGTTTAATGCTTATCATCAGGAGCAGGCAGCTTTTCCAGCGTGGGCTCCATTCCCCAGATCTCCCGGGCGTACTGAGTGATAGTACGATCGCTGGAGAACTTGCCACTTCCTGCAATATTGTAGATCACCTTCTTGGTCCATTCCTTGGGGTTCTGGTGTCAGGACAGAGGAAATTTGTGATAGAGTTCTTCATTGGTATTGCTATTTTCCTTATTTTTCATATTTTCATATTTTATGTATACCTTGTAAAGAGCGTTGACTTTCTCCTGGCATTTGATGTAATCTGCATAGTCAGCAAAGACCTTAAATCTGGGAAGACAATAAAATTATTTAAACAAATAAAAAACACAATAAATAAGATATCTATGTAACTACACACACATTCTTGTGTGTGTGTGTGTGTGTGTGTGTGTGTGTGTGCGTGTGCGTGTGCGTGTGTGTGGGTGTGCATGCTTGCATGCATGTGTATATGCACGTGTGTGTGCTTGCGTGCAAGTGTGTGTGTGTGTGTGCATGTGTGTACAAGTGTATGTGCAAGTGTGTGTGTGTTTGGGGGGGGCGCATGAGCATGTGTGCTTGCATGCATGTGTATATGCACGTGTGTGTGCTTGCGTGCAAGTGTCTGTGTGTGTGCATGTGTGTACAAGTGTATGTGCAAGTGTGTGTGTGTTTGGGGGGGGGGGGCGCATGAGCATGTGTGCTTGCATGCATGTGTATATGCACGTGTGTGTGCTTGCGTGCAAGTGTCTGTGTGTGTGCATGTGTGTACAAGTGTATGTGCAAGTGTGTGTGTGTTTGGGGGGGGGGCGCATGAGCATGTGTGCTTGCATGCATGTGTATATGCACGTGTGTGTGCTTGCGTGCAAGTGTCTGTGTGTGTGTGTGCGTGAGTGTGTGCGTGCTTGCATGCATGTGTATATGCACGTGTGTGCTTGCATGCAAGCGTGTATGCGTGTTTGTGTGTGTGTGTGTGTGTGTGTATACAAGTGTATGTGCAAGTGTGTGTGTGTGTGGGGGGGGGGGGCACGAGCGTGTGTACTTGCATGCGTGTGTATGTGTACGTGTGTGTGCTTGCGTGCTAGTATGTGTGTTTGTGTGTGTGTGTGTCTGTCTGTCTGTCCCTCAAGCAGCTGATGATTGGTGAGTCTGTACCTGTCATGATGCATCAACATGTTGACAATTTCCTTAAACAGGTCGGGCTGCTTGGGGCTGAAGAAGCCACCAGCAATCTGGTCAATAGCTTGTTTCAGCTCAGGCAGGCTGTTGTAGTATTCTTCAGCATTGTATCTAAGTAGGATCAAAAACAAACGAAATAAGCTGACCAAACCAGCTGATCTTTCATGGAGGAGCACTGAGCTGAGCAGATACAAAAACAGCATCGTGTTCCTCAAGAACTACATCTTTCAGAGAAGAAAACCTCAAAATGTGTTGACAAGGAAACAGAAGCACCAATGGGCCAAAAGCAAGAAAGATATCATGAGTAAAACCAGAGCAAGACCACATGGATACGATCGTGTTTCTGTGAAGCACACTCTCTCTGCACTCTCGTTTAACCATGTGACATTTTATCATGTTACATGTAGAACAACTGTTTTAGGACTTATATTTACCATGTTTCTATGTGACGGACACAACGGGGAGTAGATTCTTTACCCTTTCTTGTCGAGTGCTTCAACATCCTCCACCCTCATGCCAAAGATGAAGAGGTTCTCTTCACCGGCCTCCTCAGCCATCTCAACATTGGCCCCATCCATGGTGCCGATGGTCAGAGCACCGTTCAGCATGAATTTCATATTTCCGGTGCCGGAGGCTTCGGTGCCAGCTGTAGAAATCTGTTCTGACAGGTCTGAAGCCGGGATGGCTGCCGAATGGTGTCAGACGGCAGTTAATAACTATGTTCTAGTCCTTGTGTTCCATTCTTTGCAGTGATTTGACTACCTTTCTCTGCCAGTGTGACTCTGTAGTTCTCCAAAAAGATGACCTTCAGACGATCTCCAACCACTGGGTCATTGTTGATCACCTCACCGATGGCTGTGATCAGCCGGATGATCATCTTGGCGGTGTGGTACCCAGGAGCAGCCTGCAGGACAAACCCTGTCACCCTTATGTTATCAAACCTTCTAATGCCAAAAGGATCAATTGAAACACAAACCTTTCCTCCAATCATGATGGTTCGAGGAGTCCACAGCTTATTTGGCTCCTTCTTGATGCCTATAAGATACGTCCAAGTGTTCAGACAGAAGCAAGTAGTTTGGTCCAGAGGTTTCTGAAGGCATTCTTACGGTTGTAGTAGGTGATTATGTGCAGACAGTTGAGCAGCTGTCTTTTATATTCATGAATTCTCTTGACCTGGACATCAAACATGGAGTTGGGGTTGATCTTCACCTTGTAGTGCTCTTCTAGGTGAACAGCAAACTTCATTTTGTTCTCCTGCAAGAGAAAGGAAGCTTTTGACATGCCTTTTAAAACTCTACATGATAGTGAAGCAATTACACAATGCAGAGAAGAGAGGTTCCCAAAACAGGAAACAAAGGTGTGTGGACTTGAGTCATATGACTTGGACTCAAATCAGACTTATGTCCCTGTCATGAAACAACTTTTATGGAATTTTTCCTGAGACAGCGTTCATGTTCTGCTGTTAGTCAGGGGCCGGACGTTCATTTTTGTATTTGGTGGTTTGTAAGATAGGGTGACCCCACGCCCTCTTTTCCTCAGACATGTCCACTTTTCACTCTCTGTTTAGGGCATCTGAGAGGGTTTCCCGCATTGATCAAAATGTCCGGTTTTTCATCCAGGAGTAGGGATAGAATTATGGGGGGCTGGATAACTTAAACATTCAGAGAGAGCTCGAAAAAAGATCCAGTTTCTACCTATATTACAATATTTATGGACTCTCAGCGTACCAAGGATTCTTTTTTTTGCGGAGAGGACGCAGAGCGCTGATTGTTGGTGTGCTCGCTGCGTATGGCGCACAGTACATCTCAAAGTGGCAAAAAAAAAATAGATATATGTTATTAACACATGATATGTATGTATATATATATATATATATATATATATATATATATATATATATATATATATATATATAACCTGTATAAAGCAATAAATTATGCACATGTAATATTGCAATTGATACAATTCAGATCACCGATCGAAATCAGTCACACACCCAGGGCCGTTTCAAGGCATTTTGGGGCCCCCACCCCCCAGAAGCCTGTATGTAATTCATACTCTGTCCAGGAGTATTAGTTATAAAGTGTTTTTAAAAGCATCTCAGACATTCCTGACATTTTCTAATATTGTCCAACAAAAAACAAATTTGTCGGATATGCCGTCTCATCTGTTTCTTTTCTTAACTCACAAAAATCTGTCAGTAACAAAACCATTCGAAAGTCACCATTTGTGGATTTTCTGACAGTTTCTATGGAGTCCATGACAAACGTTTATTTTCATTGATCCTATTTTCTAATCTCACAGCGGAAACAACGCATTCTTAATAATCTGTGCACGTGAAGCTTAAACGATGCTGTAAGCATTGCAAGGTATAATAATTTCTTATTAATATAACATTGTTGCTGCACCAAAGCAACAGAAAATGGAGATTTTGCAATAAATATGCAAACATTTACTTATAAATTGTTTTAAAACTATTTTGTTGGCAGCATCTGATAATAATTTAAACTCTAATACTTTGGGAAAAAAAAGGGGCCCTAATCGTCCACATCGTTTGATTGTTACATTTGTAGAGCTTTAACTGTCGTTAGCTTCGTAGCTACATCTTCAGAACTGAGTTCAATAACTACATCAATCAACCGATAGCCATTAAATTATATAATTCCTCAAAATAAACTCCACCATCTCGACGGTCTTCCTAAATGGAGCCACCACTGTTGTGCTCCTTCCTTGCAAGTTTCAGCCCCACCTCTGTTAGCACAGCCCTGACGAAAAGGGACTTGGGCAACTGATCACACCTTTTACAATGTCACGCCCCTTCGTATAATTTGTGCATGTGCCCAGGCATGCAAACTATTCCATACATAATTCCTCAAAGGGGAAACCTCCGGATAGCAGCTTTTATTAGCAAATGCTAACTTTTCAGTGCTAAACCACTTTTAATGCAAAAAAAAAAAATAAAATAAAATAAAACACACATATAGATGCCAAACAAAGTTTGAATTGAAAAATGCCCAAACGCAGTTCAAAACCAAAATAAAATTTAACATTTTTCTCACTTTTAATTTTTCCTGAGAAGTTTTAGAAAATTCTAAAAACATCTGTAAATTATGATTTTGTTATATTTATATAAAATATTGAGCTTGTTTCAACCTTTTTACCCTTTTTAAAAACTATCAAATTTGACATAATTTATTGATAAGTCTTTAGTTCCTGATTCTGTACCGATGACTGACCAAACACAAAGTAATCATTCATGAATCATCAGCCAATACATTTGCTTTGGGGCTGGGTGTAAAGCTTGGGTAATCATTATTTAATCATTACTGACTGACTCGTTATTTGACTTGCCAACAATTAAGTAAGCATTAAGGAATCATTCAAGAATCATTAGCTAATAAATCCACTATGGTGTGTTTGTGAGGCTTAGGTAATCATTAGTGTCTTATTAGTTATCTAGTCATTTAAGGACTAATCAAACATTTAGTAATCATTCAGGAATCATTAGATAATAAATCTAATGTAGGATGGTTGTGAAGCTTAGGTAATCATTACTTAATCATTAGATCCTGGTTTTTTTTCATTAATAGTTAGTCAGAAGGTAAGCTCATGTTGGGACCATTGCTGTAAAGTGTTACTGTATGTTTTTACTTTTGTACCTTTAACAGGAAACTCACAAAAGAAAGCGACTTTCAGGTCACGGATAAAAGACCTCACTGCTCGACTGCTAGCTTCCATAGCTGTGAAATGTTTCCATCTGGACTGATTTCTGACCAAACAGAAGTCATGAAAGTGAGACGCGTTTGTGACGTTAAGAGAGAAATCCAGAAGGATTCTGGGAATTCCATGTTTGTGCTTGAAGAAGCCTGTTATTGTGTATGTGTGTTGGTTTCCTTTTACTTCACTGCTACTACTTGTGAGTTTGAAAGGTGTTTATGGATCTGAGGCAAGTGCACGCTCAGGCTAAACACTGCTTCAGTCTCAGGTCTGCAGTTCTGCACAGAACCGCCCTTTTTGCTGTAAATGACTTTATAATTGGAGCAGTGTGCTTTAGAGGACACCGGGGAAGATATGAGACTGATCAGAGACGAGTCAACAGCTCTGCAGGTTAATTTTATGTTTCTGAACTACTACTAAACAACAAACTCCAAAAACGAACAAAACTAGACATACACACCAAATGGTCACATTAGCACTAGATGCTTGCTCACCTGTTTGACTTTGGCAACATCACGGATGAAAGCTTCATCATTCACATAGTCACGCAGTCGCCTGAGCTGGTCCAGATCCCGAATGAATTCCTCACCAATTCTCTAATCAACAATAAAACAAACTGTGTTTTTTACCCTGCATGCAGTGTGACCTAGATATGCGTTCTGTGTTCTTTTCATGGGTTCAGAGCAGCGCTGACCTCAGCAATGACCTCGGCCAGCCCGGGGTTGCACATGACCAGCCAGCGGCGAGGAGTGATGCCGTTGGTTTTGTTCTGGAACTTATGTGGCTCCATTTCAAAGAAGTCCTTAAAACTGAAGGAAGAGAATAACGATGAGATTTTTCAGACCATCTGAGGTTGTGTTTTTGATGCAAAAACTGCTTAACATCTAAATTTGTATTTTGGGTATGTGTCGGGCTTTCAGGACCCACATTGTTGCTTTGAGGATGTCGGAGTGTATACGAGCTACACCATTGACAGCATGAGATCCCACAATGCACAAGTGTGCCATGTTGATCCTCTTCTGCCCCTCCTCCTCAATCAGGGACATTCGGCGAAGGCGATCTACATCTCCTGGATATTTGGCAGCAACTCTCTGCAAAATTAAACGCAACGGAAAATTAAGGATTCGTTTGTGTGTTAGAGCTTGGGATTCTTGAATCAAAGTCAATCTTAGAATGCACAGTGAAGGTCAATGTAGCTCTTCTAAAACACCACTGAGCTGCCAGCAACGCGATCATTTTACATCAACGTGTGAGGAGATGAAAGTCTGGAGATGAAAGTGTATTCATTGTGCAAAGCTGCCCGCCACTATATGCCAGAAATATTTCTCCCTCTTTTCAGCGGGAACGTGGGAGTTCGCTTCTGACAGATGTTCAAAATAAAATGAATTTGTTCTTTGACTTTAATATCACAGCATGCCAATCTTTAAAGTCATTTCCTGCAATCTAACAGGTTTAATGTTGTCTCCTTTTGCAGCAACAATCAAAAAGCCATTCCAAACCAGACGAGTATCAAATATTAGAAATGAACATGTTGTTCTTCAGGTTTTCAATTTGTTTCCCCCTCCAGCCATGTGCCTTTGTTAGTCTACTCTGAATTCACATTTTGTCCCTTTCTCATGAAAAAAAAGTGATCCATGTCAGGATTTTATGACATCAAACCACAGTAGCAGTGGTGTACACATTGCAGTAAGCAGCACTGACCTCCAGGTGGCGACGGTTGATCTCAAAGACTATTTCCAGGTGGCGGGGCAGCAGATGAGCAAACAGGTCTACTGGCCAGCGCTCCAGAGCTTCAGGGAGGACTGTGTGATTGGTGTAGGCACAGGTACGCACACAGATGTCCCAGGCCTACCAAACCAGCTCAGGTTACAGCAGGGACTTCAACCTCTAAGCAGGAACAAAGGTAGAAAAACTTCAACGTGAGGTTAAAAGTCCTTACATTATCCCAAGTGAGCTTCTCTTCATCAACAAGAACCCTCATCAGCTCAGGGATGGCCATGGCTGGGTGGGTGTCGTTCAGCTGGATGGCAACCTGCATGTGCAGAATGATATCAGAGGGAATTAGTGTTCACAATGATGAAAATATGATGAATTTCATTTCTTTTTAATAGGGGGTTCATTCCTAAATCTTCATATAAAGACAGGCTGATTATTACTTGAAGAAATGAGAAATAGTGGAGGTCGTAAGTAGCTGTTTTAGCTCCAGACGTGTGATTGTTGTGTGCATGTGGGTCTCTGTGAGGTGATTCAGGGCCTCCATCCCTCGTCCTTGACTCTTTGTATAAAATATTTTCTTTTGACAGAATAATTGGGTTTTAATTAGATTAGATAAATCCTATTGTAGTACATCTTACGTGATGGCCACTTTAACAGGTTAACAGGTCTGAGAGCAGTTGTGCGTAACCCTACCACTACCACATGACATTTTTTCTCTGCACTTGTCAAAGCTATGGACATTTTTGCTGGTTGGATTCAAAAGGTTGAGCAAACAAAGATCCTTTAGCATTGAGAGGATGACTCTGAGCTATAAACACATAAAACCTTAGCTCACTATCTGCAAAATGTTAACATTCTTAAACTTGAAGCTAGAGTTTAACATTGATCTCAGTAAATGCTGGGTTACAAACTTGAACAGTTTCACTTTTGAAACCCCTCTGCAGCCCTCTACTGGTCAGATACTGCACCAAACAGTTTTGTGGAGGGGGTGCTCCCACGCATGCATTACAGCTGTTAGCATTACTCTCTTACTTTTACTTCCAGGCTCCGCCATGACGCCAACAAAAAGCAAACATTTTCTTCTTCTTGTGCTTTCTGTTGACGATAAGCAAACTGAAAAAGCTAACTGCACAGAAAATAGCTAACAGCCATAATGCATCTAAGAGCACCTAGAACACCTACCCCCTCCACAAAAATGCAGTATCTGGCCAGCAGAGGGTCAAATATGAAACTGGTCAAATTTCTAACCCAACAGTCACTGAGATCAACGTTAAAGCTCTAGACTAAAGTTTAGTGTTGCTTTAACTGGTGTTTAATGACAACAATTGGCTACAGCAGCCATCTTGGATTGAACTGCCACCAAAAGGTTTACAAATGTTAAATATTGGTCCAACAATTTTTAAATGAAACTCTGCTTTGTGGTTCAAACACACAAAAAAGGACAACATTTTTATTTGATCTGTAAATTAGATCAGTTTTTTTAAAGCCACCTGTTCTAAGCCTGGACAGAAAATTATCTGTTCATATCTGTTCACTTTTGACAGAATTGATCTGTAAGGTTTGGGCTCCACCTTGTCGGGCAGCGTGTTGAAGTCGGTGCGAGCGACCTCCCTGGAGCCAAACTTGGAGACCTTGAAGCGGCGGATGATGTCTTGCAGGGTGGCAGAAACCACAAAGTATTCTTGCTTCAGGCGGAGCTCCTTCCCCTCAAAGAACTGGACAGGAAGACACACATTCACTCTGAAGGCAAACTCTAAATATAATCATCTTATCATTAGAATGAACCCACAAAAAGTAAAGATTCCCATGTTAAACATTGATTCTGCTTTTGGCTGTTTATCGTTGACAGAAACAAACAGCAGCACAGCTCGGTCTTAAACACAAAGCCCATTAGAGGTTCTGCTCTCTCCTCCTCCACCATAAATTACCAAACCTACAATGAGTTATAGCTCAATAGATGGCTATCTCCTGCTGTAAATCCTCCTCCTTTAGCTCTTAGAATGCTGTGGTCAAGCTCTAAGTCAGATTTTAGGAGACAGCTGCTGGAAAAGAATATAATCTGTGAGAGCTCGAAGTGGCTTTAACTGAACAGAAAAGGCATTTGTCTGTATTATGTGAGTCCATTTCTCAGCTGATAAGAGTCGTCCAACAGCAGCGTCTGTCCACAGGCCTTCTGTCATTAGCAATAACGTTCACGTTTCCTGTCTAAAGAAATATTGTCTTACATTATCGTTGGGGTAGAGCACACGGGAGATGTTTTCAGCCAAGTTTCTGTCCAAAACGGCCTGAATGTAGCCGCCGATATTGACTACAAGAAGAAAACAGAGCAGTCAGTGGAAGTTTAATTTCATAGACCAGCCTGATTCAAAAGGACTCCTACAGTCTTTGAGGTTGAACTCGCAGGGCGCCTTGGCAGACCAGAGTCTCATGGTGTTCACAACGTTGTTTCTGTATCCCGGGACTGGTGTGTCGTACGGCAGAGCCAACACCACCTAGTGCCAACAAACACACACTTTTTTCAGCTGTGATTGTTGATGTAAGTTTATTCTGATGTGTATACTCACCTGGGTGTCCACCCATTTGACACCATCGGTTTGATGATCGGTCCTGCCATAGAAATGAACGGGACGCATGTACTCAGGGCGAGCTTTCTCCCAGGGGTTGCCATAGCGCAGCCAATCATCAGCCTCCTCAACCTGAATATGATAGAGCATAGACAGAATCACGAAACAATGAAAAGTCTCAAATAAAACACTGAGATTTGGGTTTTCTTACCTGCCAGCCATTGACAATTTTTTGGTTGAAGATGCCGAATTCATAGCGAATGCCGTATCCGTAGGCAGCCAGGCCCAGTGAGGCCATGGAGTCCAGGAAGCAGGCTAAAACACACACAGCATCACACCACGGCACAGACATTAAACAATGAGGTGGAACCCACCCACCCCCGCTTCCTGAAAAGCCTCTAATTGGAGAAACAGAGTGTATATCTAGGATGGATAAGCTAAAGGCTAGCCAGATTGCTGCCATATTTAAGCATGTTTAAATTTCATTATTCTCTAAACTTTTACACCACAATCAAGTAAGTGTCACATTACTCCGGCATTCCACTGCATGCGTAAGCAACGCGTAACAAAATAACATAAATCGCTTTAATGCCAGCTCCCTTCAGATTGGGAGTGTTTCAGACTCAGCAAAGGCGTCCCACACGGCTGGACCCGTAAGCCGCAAAATCACCGGAGAACTGCATACGTGCTTTCAGCAGTTCCCCCAATAACACAAGCAAGGGAAAATACGGCGGCATGTATCCAAAAAGGTCTTTGATTTATTTCCTGTTCCATTTACATCGGCTACAGAGTTTTTACTTATTTTTTACCAGTTTAGCAAATGAATATCTGTGTATGACTTTTATTTTGAAAGGTTCCAGGTGATTTTCACTGCTTTCCTGTTTGACTTCCTGTCCAACCAATTATGAACTGCTGAGCTTAAGTTCTGGAAGTGTAGCGTGTAAAATATAAACTCGAAGTGGAGATTCAGCGGAGCGATGCGTCTCTATGCATAGGGATTTGTCGCTCCGCTAAAGGCTGGTGGAAACGCACCCATCCACGATGATGGCAGCAAGTTGCTCTGTATTGTGCTTCACAGACGTTACGTGTCCAATGGAAAGGGACCAAAGTGTGGTCCATGAGCTCTTTGTGGACATATGATTGATTCTGTTTGTACCTCGACCTCAAGAATCCTAAAGTTTTGTTCCCAGCAGCATAGACTGTTTATACAGGAGACAGTTTTTTACCATCTTAACTTTGTGATGCCAAACAATGCAGATTGCTGTTGTGTTTTGTTGTAGCTGATTAACTAAAAAAGAAACTAGAATACAACCAACTCATCAGCTCTGGGGAAAATTATGGTTTTTGAGACCATTTTACTGTTTATGTCTCGTCTATAAATATTTCCAGATCCTATTTTACTACAAAGTACGAATACTATTCTGTTAAATAAATGATGCAGATTTAATATGTTGCTGAGCAGGTAAAAAAAATCACTATTAAATAGTTTTCTCAGAGACGTTCATTTAAATAAATCAATGCCTGTGGCATGCAGGCACATCCTGTTTATGTTGACCCATGTCTTCAATGTTTGGAAGCTGCTGCTAGTGATATTCATGAAATATCATAAATCCGTATGAGCATTGTTTTATGGTCCATTTAGAAATGTTGGAAGATTTGATTTGCTTTAAGGTCCAGTCTGGTCTTGCTGTATTCAAACTAGCCATTAGCTCCTCAGTCCTGTTGGATCCAAACTCTATTTCTCCAAGCTGAGGCCATTCAGGATGTTTTATAGTGATTATTTTTTTCATTTCTACACATAAACTTCAAAATGACACAAAAATATATTTTATTCTTAAACAGGAAGTGTAAAATGTATCTCACCAGCAAGGCGGCCCAGGCCACCGTTCCCCAAACCAGCATCTTCCTCCATGTCCTCCAACTCCTCCATGTCCAAACCCAACTAAAGAAGACCAGTAAAACCATCATCCAGTGGGTTTTTTGGGAGGCAGAGAAGAAGACAAGAGAATTTCTCTCTCATAAGAGAATTAAAATAAGCTCCTTTGTCTCACCTGGTACGTGGCTTCATCACAGGCATTCTCCAGAGCCAGGTTCACCATGGTGTTCTGGAGCGTGCGACCCATGTAGAACTCAAGAGAGATGTAGTAGACGCGCTGCAGGTTCAGACAGTAAAGAAAAGGAATATTATGTGATTTTTGTCAAGAAGAAGAAACAAAAACTTCTCAAACTGTTTAAGTTGTGAAGACGGATGGGGCTCTGAAAGGTCTCCACAGCTTCACGACAGCGACATGTTTGACATTGAAACTATGAACCTGTGAAATCATATGCCAAATGTCACAATAACACCTGCAGCCGAGTGTCAAAGAAATCTTCAGGTTTTGTGATTTAGTTTCAAGCTTGGGAGCATTTTAAATTCGCCACCTGAGCCTGTGCTTAGCCTTTGCCATTTAAATGGTGTGTGTGTGTGTGTTATTTGTTTGTTTGTTTGTTTTATCCTGACATGGAAGGGCAGACACAGTCAGAGGCAGGATGGAAGATGAGAGGGGAGGGGACAGATTACTTTGGGTATTACATAACACTAATATTTTGGGCCGATCCAAGAATAGCTCCTGTAGAGGTCATTGTAAAGGTCAGGCAGAACCCGATAACCTTTGATTGTGGGGTCAGAAGAGACGAAGACAGCTCAGATCGCTGTGTGAGTTCACGTTAAACACAACAAGAAGTTTTAGAGAACTTTGGTTAACCTGCTTTATTGTCGGCTTGGTTTCTATCCTTCTCTGACCTGACCAGACCAGTACGGGGTTCACCTTTGACCTTTCAGTACAGATCAGGGTTCCGAGGTGTCAGATTGTTCTTCCTGAACATTTTTACAGAGAAGCTTTCATTTAACCTTCTGAGATTAGTGCTTCACATAATAAAATTATTAATTGTGTAAACAGAGCTGAGATGAGTTATTTTTCTCTATTTGGCTCATTAATGATCCCACTAACGTTATATTTTCTCACTAAACAGAGACTGAGTTTTGTTTTGCTTCTGACTGTAATTACACACAATTTAGTGCAACTTCTCCGAGCGATAATGTGGTGCAGCTTGCCGTTTTATGGCTTTATTTTCATGAGCCTGCACAGTATTGTTTCTCTAAGCTTTTCTAGCTGAACATCTTTAACGGGACTGCTTTTACACCAACCCAGACGTCCTTGGAGCCACATGCTTGGTCGACGTGCGAGGGAGGACTCTACGTGCTCTGTGGTCAGACGGGACGAGAACAGAAGGTCATGTGGAGGTTTAATGTTTCAACAAACTATAAGCAAGACAGCATACCAGGAGAGCGCTGCGATCCCTCCACCTAAATGTCATGACTTAGTTTTTACACTTAAAGATGGCTGTGTGTGTGTGTGTGTGTGTGTGTGTGTGTGTGTGTGTGTGTGTGTGTGTGTGTGTGTGTGTGTGTGTGTGTGTGTGTGTGTGTTTTCTAAGCCAAATCCTAACCCAATTTATTTAAAACATAGATGTAAAATCAAGCACTGGAGGTGATTCTAACGTTAAAATGTGTTTAATAGTTTGCCAAACCTTTATTTATTTATTTATTTACTTTTAATCATAGTGTTATACACAAATCAGCTCTGGAAGCTAAAAATGACGTTGTTTGTTTAAAATATGAGCAGCTGCTTGAAGTTTCATTAAATGTCAGCAAGCTCCTTGGAAAAGATCTTCACTTGATTCTAACATCGACTAAAGTTACGGATTTGGATGAACACTATTGCCTTTGTTCTGGTTTTGTGTTTGTCATGAAAACAAATGTTTCCTGAAAGCTGATCGTGATGCTGACGACCAGGCCTGTTCTGTGAAGGGAAACAAGGTTTGTTGTTGGGTCAAAGGGTTGGACCAAAGTCATGTACATTTAAATAAAAGTCACATTAAAAGTCCCAATCCGAGAGAATTTCGTGTAGTTCACATGAACCAGCGTGTTGTTTTAGTGCCTTTGATTGCATCAAAGTGAGGGATGCTGGTTGCTGCCTCAACAAAAGGTTCAAAATGCAAATGAGACATATTTTTTTCTCCACAGCAGAAAGCTGTTAGATCCCACTATGAAGTGACTGCAGCAGCTTTAATGCCACCCTCTTTATAGAGAGATGTCTGTTTCTATCCATGCTGTAATGAGCAGAACTTACTTTGGGGTCTTTCTCATAGTAGTGCTGCTGGGTTCTGATCCACCTGCCAATCAAGTGGTCACGCACCGTGTGGGCCAGAGCAAAATAGTAATCCCTTTTGGCCGCCACATTTCTGTCCTTCACCAGCGTAAAGTGGAGGTGTCTGTTGAAGTTCTGCTTCAGGTCTGCCACGTTCTCCACGCCAGCGAGGCCTCGCACTGAAATTTGTTTCCTTCTATCATGGTCAGACAGAGGCTTGGACATAGTGGGACTGAAGTGTAGCAGCTCAGCACGCTGAGTGTGGGAGAACAGAAACAGGCACCCACTGCACCAGCCCAGGAGCAGCGTTTTAAAGACACGCCTATGAATATTCAGCACAGGGTGGAGTGAGCTTTTAGGTACAGGGTGGGGTAAACGCTGGGCCAGAGGATGTCACTTTTCATCTCATGAAATAATAAAGGGACCTATTAGGGAGCTATTACGTTTCTCTGGCAGAAGGTCAGCTCATGTTATAACATGGTAGGATCGGCTATGGCAAGCAGAGTTTTATAAACAAAGTAGTTGTTTATTTCAGAAATTCTTTACTTTTTAAAGGAAAGTATTCTCAAACTTAGCACAAAGAGTAGATTAACTGATGAAATGAGCAACA
The DNA here is from genome assembly GCF_043380555.1 of Nothobranchius furzeri. Classification (NCBI taxonomy): domain Eukaryota; kingdom Metazoa; phylum Chordata; class Actinopteri; order Cyprinodontiformes; family Nothobranchiidae; genus Nothobranchius; species Nothobranchius furzeri. The sequence goes on along the minus strand of NC_091750.1, from coordinate 45,353,766 downwards.
CAACTGAAATGGACAAAAATGTAGTAATGTTGTCCTGCTGGTATTAACTCTGGTTTGGGGTTTGTTGTTTGTGATTATGTTTGATAGGACAACACAATAATGCAGTTACTACTGAGACTCATAGTGAAATATTTTGAGGGACACAAGTTGGCCTCTATCAGGGGTGATGGGTGGCAGTAGAGGAACAGAAGAGAGCAGGGTAGGTACTAGTGTTGGGGATTCTCCCTGAAGAGCTGGGGATTCAAGATAATCTTCAAGATAAACAGAGATGCCTCTGATCTGATGACTTTTCATTCCACCATCTTGAAATGGCACAGGACGTCTGGACTTCTAACTGGCAATGCTTGATGACTGGATTGACCTGGTCCTAAAGTGAGCCTTTGTAAGAGGATTCAAGTATGGAGACTATTGATCCAGGTGGCTATAGGGAAAGCAAATGGAGCTCAACAAACAGAAGGGTGACATGCTATTTTAGGATGATTGATGACTAGATGTTCTTAACCATCAGCATCAGTTCTTAACCATCAGGAAACCCCATGCTGAATCCATTGGACTCCACACCGGCTCCTCTTCTTCATTCAGCCATCCACCCGTCCGGACCAGCTCGTTCTCCATCAACCCTCCGCTCCCTCTCCAGCTCCGTACTTCACCTCTTGAACAAACCCCTGGCTTACGACCTCCCCTTACTCACCTAGTCTCCTCGACCTCCGTAAGTCCCCACTCATTATTCCCCTTCTGGACTACATCTCCCAGGACTCACCTCTGTTGTTCTCCCCTCTAGACGCTGCCTTCCCGTTCCTTCACCCGCTGGACTTCCAGTGCACCATTAGTTAATGTTCTCCTTTAATAAAAGATTGTTATTTTTCCTTCAACCGTTGTCCTGTACTGATTCTGCATGTCTTGGATTAGACTCTTGCCCCAAACCATGACACTTCCTTTTATGTAGCAAGATTCAGGGATTGGGTTTAGATTGAAATGCTGTGCTGTGTGGTTGGTTTGGTTGAGTTGGAGGTGGTGGGCTTCCATCCATGTCGATATGGCAGAAAGACAGTCCCAGATTCATAGTGAGACCATCAAGTGGCAATGACAGTGGTAGGAGATTGGGTAATTGGGGGATTTGATCAATAAACATTCCCAATGTAATGAGGAAAATTCAACTCATCCAGTTTGGTTCCACCTCCTCCTACTGGTACCAGTCTGGTCCCATTCTGCTTAAGAATGGCATCCCATTCCTCCACCAGGAGCCTGTGAAGGTCAGCCAAACGATGTGACCAAGAGCTTTCAGCCAAGAGTCAGTCAGATGGCATCCTTACACCTGGGATAGGAAAACACCTCAAAGACCAAAAACAAGAACAAATGCCAGCAGCAAAATAATCCAAAGGAAATTTGACACTTTTGTTAGGAGCTCCAGCAACATGTGCTTCTCATTCCACTGATCTGTACAAGTTATATCTTATTTTAAACTAACCAGGCTGTCCAACAACATGCTATCTGATACCAGGAAGCACATTTACTACAAATAAACAATCAACTAAACACACATTTACTTACTTTGTGTAAAAAGTGGTTAAATCGCTGAGCAATGCAGTTTTGCTTATTTGTGATGTCCCAAGCTATGGAGCCAACAATGCAGGAGGCTGGCAGGATGGTAGTGGGTTTGGTGTCTTTATCAGAAGCATACTGTCGGGAAAGGGCATCGGGCTTGATGTTTTTGGAGCCAGGTCTGAAAGAGATAACAAATGTGAAACGGGAGAAAAACAATGACCAGCGGGACTGACGAGGATTGAGTCTTTTTGCCTCCTTTAAATATGCAAGATTCTTGTGGTCTGTCCATATTATTATTGGATGTTCTGCACCCTCCAGCCAATGACGCTACTCCTCTAAAGCCAGCTTGATGGCCAGAAATTCTCTGTCTCCCACGTCGTAATTTTGTTCTGCAGATGAAAGACGATGAGACATAAAGGTGCAGGGTTGGAGACGGTGATCTGTGGGAGAGACTTGGGAGAGAACAGCACCTACTCCAGTATCAGATGCATCTACTTCTAGGGTGAACTGCAGAGAGGTGTCTGGGCGTGTAAGAATGGGTGCCTGGGTGAAACTGGTCTTGAGGGTGTTGAAAGCTTGGTCGGCCTCCGGGGACCACAGAAACGGAACCTTGACTGAGGTGAGTCGGGTGAGGGGTGTGGTAATCTGACTGTAATTTCTGATGAAACGTCGGTAGAAATTTGCAAAACCCCAAAACCTTTGTAATTGCTTACGTGTCTCCGGGGTTGGCCATGTCCGAACTGCCTCGATTTTATCGGGGTCTGTCTTCAGCCGACCACTCTCCAGGACAAAACCTAAGAACTTGACAGACGAGACGTGAAACTCACATTTCTCGGCTTTGACGTACAGGCGGTTTTCGAGAAGGCGTTGGAGCACAGCTCAGACATGCTGGCGGTGTTCTGTGAGCGACCTGGAGAAAATCAAAATATCATCCAAATAGACCGTGACAAATTTGTTTATGTAATCACCCAGGACAGAGTTCACCAAAGACTGGAAGACTGCGGGGGCATTAGTGAGTCCAAACGGCATGACCAGATACTCGTAATGTCCAAGAGGGGTCTTCAAAGCCGTCTTCCATTCGTCCCCCTCCCGGATTCTTACTAGGTGATAAGCGTTGCGTAGATCCAACTTGGTGAAGACAGATGAATTATTAACAGGGTCGAAAGTGGAGGAGAGTAGAGGTAGAGGGTACTTGTTTTTGATGGTAATTTGATTTAGTCCTCAATAGTCTTTGCAGGGAGGTAGGGATCCGTCCTTCTTTGACACAAAGAAAAATCCTGCACCCAGGGGGGATGTGGACAGCCTTATAATACCTGCAGACAGGGACTCAGAGATGTATTTAGCCATGCTTTCTTGTTCAGGTTTGGACAGGTTGTATAGGCGACGTGAGGGTAAAACTGCATCAGGAATGAGATTGATACAACAATCATAGGGTCGATGAGGAGGCAATGAGGACGCACGGTCCTTGCAAAATACCTGCTGAAGGTCATGGTACTCTGAGGGGACTTCCGTCAAATTAGGTGGCTCTTGTGGCTGACTCCTGGGTTCTCTGACAGAAAGGGGAGCTGAGAGGAGGCAGTGGGACAAGCAAAAAGGGCTCCAGGCAGCGATCGACCCTGTTCTCCAATCAAGGTGGGGATTGTGATTGATCAACCATTTGTGGCCCAGGACTACAGGAGACTGTGGAGAAGGAAAAACGAAAAAACTCACTACTTCGTGGTGATTTCCAGAAATCAACAGATTTACCGGAGCTGTGCGATGGGTTATGGTGGTGAGAGAACTCCCGTCCAGTGAGGAGACCTTTATGGGTGAAGGGAGTAGAACAGTGGGGATGTTTAGTTGCTGAATGACTGCTAGATCCAAAATGTTCCTCTCACAGCCTGAGTCTAACAGAGCACCTCCAGAAAAAGTATTTTGATTAAAGGTGACAGAACAGGATAAGGAACATCGGGAGTTTGGGCTACTTGCATTCCCACCCACCAGTAATCCCGGTTCTACTGGTGGGCGGTGGCTTTTGGCCGAACCGGACAGGTAGGGACAAAATGGCCAGACTGACCACAATACAGACATAGGCCCTTAGGAGCGACGCCTCTGCTTCTCCTCAGGAGACAGTTGAGCACTTCCGATCTGCATCGGTTCCTCTGATCCTGTAGGGTGGGAAGCTTGTGGAGTTTGGTGGACACGTTGAGGGGGAAATGAAACCAGCGGGGTTCTGAACAGGTTGATTCTGTGTCTCTCCTTAAGATGCCTCTCGATGTGGTGGCCAGGATGATAAGGGCCTCAAGGTTCTCTGGTTCCAGACAAAAAGCTAACTGATCCTTGATGCGCTCGGATAGGGCCTGAGAGAAAGCGGCTTTAAGAGAGGCCTCGTCTAAGGTGGAGACCGAAGTGAAGGTACGGAACTCAATGGTGAACTCAGAAACAGATTGTTTACCCTGTTGCAGATTCCAAATGTGTTTAGCTAATTCAGCCGGAGATTCGGTGAAATCGAACAACTGCTTGAATTCATTTAAAAAATCTGAGAGGGAGCCGCATAGAAAATTAGGCTGGCGACTCTTGGCCTCAGCCCACTACAAGGCCTTACCCCGGAGCAAACCAACAATAAATGAGATCTTTACCGAATCATTACTAAAAGTCTCTGGGGAACGTTCAAAAGCTAACTGGCATAATAATAAACTACGGCAGTTACCTGGTTCGCCAGAAAAGGTGTCGGGTTGAGGAGATTCGGCGACCCAGAAACCGAACCCAGGTGGAGGAACCAGGAGTGATGACTGGGATGGGACTGTGGAAGTGGTGGTAGACGGAGGTGTAGTACGGATCACGTCATTCATCTGGCGAAACGTGGAGTCAAGCTGGAACAAACGTTGATTGGTGGAGGATAATTGGTCAAGGACGGCTTGTATGGATCTTTCGTGTTTTGCTAGAGTGTTAGCGACAGCTGGTGGAAGTGATTCTTCCATGGGGGTGGACTTTTGGTTAGTTGATTCTGTCATGATGGGAATATGTTTAACCCAGGACATGAAAGAATCACAAGCAGAGACGAGGGTGAGTAAAATTATAAATAATATTTATTTAAGAACGAATAGTAAAAATAAAGCGCTGCTCCAAATGAGAACAGGAGGGACCGAGATCTAGAACGAAAGAACAGACAGGGATTAAAATCACAACAAAAAAAAAATAAAAAAACCTGGAACCAGAGAACCAGAACAGGAATGATTTGGTGAGTTTCTCTTACGGGGAATGTTTTGGTCTTTGGTGAGGCTGGGCTGGGTAGTTGAAGCCAGGCGGGGACAGACAGGACACAGAGACAGAGAATCCAGGCTGGGATGAGTGAACAGGTTGTGTGGCAGGTAGTGAGGCAGGTATTGCTGCAGATCCGGAGGATGTTGGTAGGCAGACTGGGAAGCGGGTAGGACGACAGGCGGGCGGCGGAGAGAGATGAGACCAAGGGACGGTGAGCGACGTGATGTGGAATAACAACTTCAGGCGGCGGTGAGTAAATCCTGAAGGACAGATGAGTAGAATCCTTTCAGAATACACGACCAGGGCTGACAGGAACGGACAGACTAGAGTAAATACAGAGTATCAAAAACTAAGCTGAGACAGACTAGTGTTACCCAAGATGTGAGTATCAATCTGCACTGGAGTTGTGTCACACCGCTCCTTAAGTACTCCTGGTCCTCTGATCAGGGAGATCAGGAGCAGCTGGCTCTCCGACAGGCCCACCTGAAACACAAAGACTGGAGCAACTGCTGTGAATTACGTGAGATGATTAGTGAGTGGGGCAGATTGTGACAGTGCTTTGCTGAGATAATCCATCCCACCTCACAGGTGTGCCACATCAAGATGCTGATATGACATCATGAATAGTGCACAGGTGTACCTTATACTGCCCACAATAAAAGGCCACCCTGAAATGTGCAGTTTTTTTCTTTATTGCGGGTCTGGGGACTCAGAACCGGTCAGTATCTGAGCATTATTGTTGGCAGTATAAGGTACACCTGTGCAATGCTCATGAAGTCGGATCAGCATCTTGATGTGGCACACCTGTGAGGTGGGATGGATTATCTCAGCAAAGCAGAAGTGCTCACTATCACACATTTAGACTGATTTGTGAACAATGTTTTAGAGAAATGGTAATATTTTGTATCTGGAATGAATTTTAGATCTTTAAGTCCAACTCATGAAAAATTGCTGTTGCGTTTATATTTTTGTTGAGTGTAAATCAAAATGTTAACTTCATCATTGTGTGGTTAATTCAACAAAAATGTTACAAAATCAAACCAAAAATGTTGCTAAGTGATTGAAAAAGTCTATGTTTAGCTGATTCTTTCGCTAATTTTTGCAGCTCGCTGTAGAATTCTATGTGAATACCAATGTCTAATATGCATAAGTGACATTTTTTAGTTTAGAATGATCTTCTTTTTTAGTAATAAAGGATAAAACATCACAATATCTGCTAATCTCAGCTATGTTATATGCTACAGCTAAGGTAACCTTTGTAGTTTCAAACTGTAAATTAATACTCAAATGCTACAGTTTCTGCACCCATCAGACTGGAAGTAGTTATAAATCACAAAGCCAGTGTGGTGTTAGTGGATCACATCTGTTCAAAAGCCTGCAGCACTGACAGACACAAAATTAGCTGCAGTAAAAGACCCACTCCATTCTCAGCTATCACTCTGGCGGGCCACACTAACATAAAGTCTTGACCCTCTATAAATAGTTACTCTGACCCAGTCCCAAAGGCCATGATATTTGAAAGGCATATCTTGTTAATGTCAGCAAGAGCCGGCAGAAAACACTACTACATCACTATTAGCTGCAGCGCAGCAGAAGGGCAGAAGCTAGGCTTTCTGAGCCACTCTCAGCAGGATGCAGAGCTGCATAATTATAATCTTTAGAAAAGAAAAGGGCTTCTGCCTTCAGAGAGAAATTGGTTAAAAGCTGGGTGACGGAGTGAATCTTACCCCACATTCTGAATGCACTAGGTTGTGCTGCACTTTGAATAAATGTTGACAGGAAAAGTACTGGGAATAAAATTACCTTGTCTCTAACTATGAAAAAAAGACAAGACCGTCAGGCTCTACAGCAGTGAGACAGCAGGTAAATAGAAATCAACTAGCAGGTGGCTGACATGTCTGGCAGAGCCTTATTGCTCCGTCTCAGTATTTTTAGGATTTCTTTAAACCAACACAGCATAGACACGCCGCCTGCACCGTTTCCTATTCTGTTCCTTTCAGTTTTCTAGATGCCAAATGACCCGCAGGACAGAGGGACAACCACAGAGCAAGTGACAGAGATTGAAGCTGGCGTGTCCCTGATTTGTCCAGTATGATGAACAAATTATGTTCTTACATGTCTACTGGGTGTTCTGTCAAAATGCACATCAGGCATTTCACAACCAGACTGAATAAATGTACTGCTTGATGGACCAAAAGAAAAAGTCCACATATTTATATAACATTAATATAATTCTGTTAAATTATAAAAGTTTGTTTTGATTTACAGGAAATAGCTGGATATTCAAAGTAAGTAAGTACATTACATTTATAAAGGATTTATCACAGACATAGAATCACAAAGTGCTTCACATAGATCAAAACGAAATAAAACAAAGTCATAAAATCATAATGATCTCAAAACAGAATTAGATTAACATCAGAAAAAACAAAGTCATAAAATTATTAAATTTCATAAACAGATTAAAGATTAAAAAGTTGAGTTAAAAATAAGAAAATAAAGGTTTAGCTTTAAAGCTTTAAATAAAATCGTCTTTAGCGGGGCTGCAGTGGCGCGGTGGTCCTGGGTTATCACCTAGCGATCACATTGACTTTTGTATCTGGTCTTTGGAACTTCTATAAGGTTCTGGTGGGTGGACCTGAAGGCTCGGGTTGGAGCATAAGGCTTTATCAGTTCAGTAATACAGGGAGGAGCTTGACCATGTAGAGCCCTGAAAGTTATAATCAGGATTCTAAAATGAACTCTAAAGTTAACGGGTAACCAGTGCAGAGACATTAGAATAGGAGTGATGTGTGCTCTTGTTTGCTCCACTTAGGAGCCTCGCTGCAGAGTTCTGGACCAACTGAAGGGGGCCAAGTGCCAAAGTACGATCTTTACTTATAATAAGTTACTGAGGTGGGATTGATCGACCCCTAAGCAAAGAGAACAAAACTACCAGGAAAACGTGGTTAAAATATTTTATTGTTTAAAGATGGCATTTCCACTGTTAAAGTAGTCTTTCTCTTTTGATCTGAACTTAAACCAAAGTAAGAAAACTGGTTTTTATGTCTGCATTGAGTGACTTATATTGCTCGACTCAAACAGCTGTTTTTTCATTGCTTCTTCAAAATGTTGCCACAAAGACAAGCAGAAATGTAATGTTTACTTCATTAAAATCAAATCAAATTTTACTGAATCTAAATTATTAAGTCAGCTTGTTCATCAAATCTCCTAATTAAAACGAACCCGCAGCTTTTTTGAGTTTGACGATTTTCTAATGAAACGGCTTCATAAAAAGATGTTTATAGTGTAAGACTCATATGTTTCCAAACCAACGATAAAAACATTTTTTTGATTTTAAGTTATTTTGCAACTGAACTTTAACAAATAATGAGAAACAAGCAAACAAAATCAGGTCAATATTTGTGGGAAACATTGTTTAGACAGAACAATCTTCCTTCCAGCCAGTGGTGGATCTAGATCTTTCTGACTACGGGCCATCGAGGGGCCACAATGCTAAATTCTTTTTTTTTTTTACATAATTTTTTTGTTGTTGTTGTGAAGCGCCCCGTGATTTTTATCTTGAGAGGCGCTATAGAAAAGATATTTTCTTCTTCTTCTTCTTCTTCTTCTTCTTCTTCTTCTTCTTCTTCTTCTTCTTCTTCTTCTTCTGGGTGATGCCATATTAGAAGCCATGTTTCTTTTTAGGTGAACCGGCTCAGGGTCTTGCGCCTGTTGATGACGTCACATTAAATGATATTGATCAGACATACGACTTACGAATCTTACGTTACCATGTTTGTAAAAGTTACGTTAGCACGTTGACACACACGATTTTGATTGGTCCGGACAAATTTGCATTTGTAGTCCTTGTAGTCCCTGCGGTGTTAGTAAAATTAATAAATAAAAGTTTTAAGGAAAATTGCCAAAGAAAATTTTAAATTAAATCAAATATATCAGTTGATAAACAGAGACCCTGAGCAGCTCTGATTTTGATGAAATGGGGCAAAAATTGAAAGAACTTTATTGAAAAAAATAACAGGTAGCCTACACAACATTTTGAACGAATGAATGAACAAATGAATGAACAAATGAATGAATGAATTTATTTACTTAAGAATTAACAAAACTTACAGAAGAATTCCACATTTACACAAAGGAAAAAGGCTGCTAATTATGTAAATACATTAAATAATTCCACATGGACTTGGGCACATTCAACACATGTTGGCTGTGGTTGGCACTTGATGCACTGTCATTTATTATTGTGATTGTTCAGTAAAACAATGTTTTTATATTTCCTCATCAGGTTGACGCAATGATAGCTTGCTAATGTTGCATTGCTGTGTGTCCCTTTTCTATTTTTTTCTCTCTCCTTCTGCAGGTCTAGAAGCAGACCCTTGTTCATCATTGATTGTTTGTTTTCAGAACCCCCCGCTCTTCCACGTCTGTCTCCGTGCCTGGTCAGAATTTCAAAGCATTCAAAAAACAATAACAATTAAGTTTTAAGTATCAGGCGTGACATTAAAAGCAGAAGCTTTGATGCTCTGCCTGGGAGTAAATCTGTAAGGCTTGTCACCAGCATTCAGACATTAATTCTGTTTTCTTCACAGCCAGACAGGACACAGAAAATAAAAATAAATAAATAAAATTTAAAAAAATTATAATGAAAACTTTATGGGACAGTCTGATGTTGGTTTTATGTAGTTTCTCATTCTGTACAAAACAAAGATGTTTTATTAACAAATTACAATTATAAAGAAAACATTAGGCAGAAAGAAACATGAATTTAATGACAAAACTGCTGAACTCTTTCCAAACTCGATGTGAAGAACAGAATCAAAAAAGAGATGCAATAGATTTTGGCTGAGTGGTATTGCCATAGTGTGATGTCATCGGCAGTCACAGGACCCCGAGCAGCTCTGGAAACTACAGTGCCAGAAATCTAGCATCAGCATCGCATTCTCTCAGTGGAATTAACTGAAGGACCATCAAAGTCTGAGGAGTCACGCCAAGGTCGCATGCTTTCTGCTCCACAGGTAACAACATTTACTGTAATGTTTATTTGTAAACTAGTGACAGTCAGGAGGATATGGTTTAAACTACTCTTGTACACGCCTACGTATGTACTGTCCCCTAGCGGCAGGAAACTACACACTGTCACTTTAAGAAAAATCAACTCTCTCTAGCCATAGGAGAATCCACATTCTCGTCTTATGTGATGCTAACTAAAATTTCCACTTAAACACAAGCCTACATCCACGTATGTATGTAACACATTCATAAATGCATCTTAAATATTGTTTTTTTTCTGATCATGGATCTTTTGTTGTTGTTTATTTGTTGAGCTCCGATTCACAGAGGAGATTTTATGTGAAGTTTTACAGGTTTGAAGGATGAATCTGACTCAGCAACAAAACTACTCTTTAGACTGTGTAAACAGGAAGGAAAGCTGTCATACCAGCTAGTGTGCTACATCTGCAGGTGCAACATGTGTCCCACACCTCCATGTTTGGAAAAGTTTGTTTTAATCTGCAGCTTTTGTGAGTTTTTCAGTTATTAAAAAAATTTCCTTTTTTGTGTTTTTTCCTGGCTTTTTTGCTGATGCCTAACTGGCGAGTTCAGCCTTTTCATGATGGAAGATGACATTACTCTGGTAATGTGAAGTCAGAGAAGTCATGGGACTCCAGTGGCAGGATAAACAGACAAATAAAGCTAATGGTTGGTCATTTTCAGGTCAGGTAGAAGCAGTCCAGCCCAGGAATCTGCAACACAACCACACATTAATGCTTTTGCACCCCAGCAGAACGGACGCCACCGCAGACCAAATTTCTTCTATAAAAGTCAAGCAGCCAAATAATTTGACCTCAAAAGCAGAAGTCACCCACCACCACCAACCCTGTGACACAGCAGTTGGTAGGAAGTCTGCTTGCTTAAGGAGCATCTTTATTTACATCTCATCAGATCTCACAGACCGCAACGACTTCAAGCACAAAGTCACATCTGAACATGAGGTGGCAACAAATAGTCATCACTGAGCCTCGGAGTGGTTCTTATTGTGAGCTTTTGTGTAATGTTGCCATAGTTCAAAGATCTGTTTGGTCTTACATTTATTCCATTTACAGTGTATTTTTAGATAGGCTCTTATCAGAACTCTGTAACGTTTCTGCCTCTAAAGGCTTCTTCTGTTCTGACCTTTACAGAGAGCAGAAGGAATACTGTCACCTGCTGGTAAATCTGCTAACACTACACTGAAGGGCACACAGCACCTGTTAGATTTGAGCTAATTAATTACTCACACGGTATTACTCCACACACGAGGTGATAGCTTTACCAAACACTGATGCACTCTTTCAGACATGTGGCTCAGTTCTCTCTGATTTGTAATAAAAACAAAAACATAAATGAATCTCAAAACATTTAGCAATGAAACATTTTATCAACAGAAGGAAATGTTCTGTAGTTGGATGGGAAAACATATGTTGTTTCTAAAAGGAAAAATATCCACAAATTGACCCTGACTTTTTCATTTTCATCACCAAATAGACTGTCAGGTTGAGGGTAAGGTTAGGACCCAAAGTGCAGATTACTCAGACGACAAGAGGCTGGAGATGATGTAAAGTAAATATGCTTTATTTTGCAGGACGAACAAAAATAAATCCAAAGGCAACGAGCCAAAAATCCCAAAATCCAAAAACCCTGGTAACAAGAACAAAAGCTCACTGAGAGCACCAAAACCTGGAGACATAAGCTCACATAGAGCATGAAACAACGCTGACAGAGACAAGACAGGGCTTAAATAGACTGGGAAGATGAGAGGGAGATAATTGCAGCTGTGTGGGGAGAGGGGCCAGGTGAATGCAATTACTAAATCAGGGAGGAGGAAGAAAACACTGGTGGGAAAAACACACTAAATACTGAAAGGCTGTAACAAAGGAAAATTACCTAAGAGAAAAACAAAAGACCAGAAAGCATGAACCATAACTATTATACTAAGGGGAAGCTGACACTAAAGGAAAACACTATAGAAAGAAATAACAGGGGCGTGGCTAAGAGGGGGCCAAGAGAGCACAGGACCTGGGAAAGGGATGTCTGAGGGGGGAAACCTAAAGGGCAAATGGGGAACACCAGGAGACACATGAGGAAGACGCAGACATGACACATGAGGACGCTAGAAGACACAGAAGGAGCACCTAGAGAGGATGGAGAAACACCAGGAGGCACATGAAGGAAGGGGAAGACGCAGACCATGACATAGACAGAAGTAAGCTAACAGATTAGCTGTGTTATTTTTGATTTATTAATAACATTTTTAATCACTAATTGTTTTCTTTGTGTCACACAACAATGTTGAAATTAACAAGCAAGGATATCGAAAAGCAGCTGAATTGTTTTAAAAAGTTAATTCAAACATTTCAGATTTTAGTTTGTGTAAAATACTTCATAATCGTGTGTTTACAAGAAAACGGCACTCTTTCATGGTCTTTCTCACAGTTACATAAGTTCAATGAAATAATGGATTCTTCGCCGTCAGTGAGAGATCAGATGTGTAGATCTCCCCGATTTCTTTACAACATAAAGGCTCGTATCGCTGTAGAAAGTAGAATGATGTAACAGTGCCGCTTTCTCTTGCTGATGATAATTAGCAGTAATATCTCACATTCAGGTTTCTGCATGTTGTCTCTCTGGAGACAATCTGTTCGCTCAGCGTGTAGAGCTAAAAGCCCAATCTACGCCCCCCCCCCCCCCCACCCCCCACCCCCCCACACACACACAACCACTGTAAAACCGATTTTCAAGAAAGTAAAAGAATTGCGACGCATTTTAATCTAAATTTTAGTCAAAAACTAAAAAAAAGTGGACATCTGCAAAACATCCAAAATGTGTTAAGTTTTCCTAAATATTATGATCAAAGCTATTTAATCTAACATTAGATTATGTTTCTAGTTTTAGGAACTTTGACCGAGCAACTTTCTTACTGCACTTATTCTTTTTTTCCAAAATAAGAAAATTTGGGTTTAAGTTGTGATGCTTATTGCAGATAAGAACTTTTTTCCTTTTAAGACAAAAATGAAGATAAATGTAAAAAGAAATAAGTTTTTACTTTCTTAACTCAGTTTTTACAGTGTAGCTAATTGCACGTTTAATTCATATTGGCAGCACAAAGAAATGCCCTGGGATCAACTCCTGGTAAAAATAATCATGTTTTCATTTTTCAGTCTGGAAGCCTTTCATTTGTCCACACTGAGGGGGTGGGGCTTAAATATTATACAGCAGTCAGTTTGTAAGGGGCGTTTGGTTCTTTTAAGCTTCAACTTCTAAGTGATTCTCTTTCATCCGGCTGAACATCAGGGTGCAGCTGAGAAGCACTGATGCCATCGACCACGAAGGTCTTGGGTTTGAATCCCAGCTGGGACCTTCCAGTGTGGAAGGAGCACGTTCTCGCTGAAGGGTCTGACTCTTCATCTCACCATGTAAAAACATGCATGTTAGGGTGATCGTTATCTTATTGGACTTCATCTCCCGGTGAACTGAACAGAACTCAGAAAGTCTGGATGTGTCTGGATTTTGTTTTTTGGTTTAGTTTTTGGTCTCTGGTCCGCTTAATGTCATAGAAGCTCGGATGTTATTATAAATGGATGTGAGTCAACAAGCGCAATGCCAGCAACTTCAATGACATCCTAAATGGAAACCATTCTTATTCACACTTGTGAGCTCATCGATGAGAAAAGATAAAATGTCAGATTGATTTTCTGTCTTAGAAACAATACACTGTTATCTTTAGAGATTTTAATGTGCCCATTGTTAGTCTCACTTCCCTCCCTCTGGGTTCTCAGTGCTCTGTGTTGACCACATAACCACAGGAAAGTGGGTGTTGGAGCGTTCCTTGTACTTGTACATCAGCTGAATCCCAGAAAGAATGCTCAATAACACGCAAGCTTTACTTAAGTCCTCGGGGCTTTGTCATAATATGGGTCCTTCAATGTTTTATTGCAATAGTAGCTCTCTGCACGGCAGATAAGCACCCCTATTTCCTAGAGGAGGCCGCAGAGCTTCACTCTGCATTCCACCAGAACAAAAATCAATAATTGCCCCAGACAGGTCACTAAAACCCATACACACAGCTGGTGGGTACGGTGTGCTGAGGTGGAAATACCACAGATGTTCAATAAAATAGTTTCTCTGGTCTAAAAAATTCCACATAAAAGGAGAACAGCTGGGTTAAACTCTAAACTCTTATCCACCGTTGTGCAGCAGGCTTTAATTTGGCAGGTTTGGTTGAACCAATGTCTCATCCTGTAAAGGTTTTGGTCCAGGAAGAGTGTACAGTCACAGTGATCAAACACAACAACCTAAATGTGTGTGGGTCCCAGAACCAACAGGGTGTGGAAAGTGCACCTACGTGGTTGAACTTGGTGACGGTGTTGATCCTCTGGGTCTTGTAGGTTTAAGGATGAGAACTGGAACAAACTAGCAGGCACAAACGTTTGGAGTTTGAAGAGTGCTTGGGCTGTTTTTACTGTGGGCTGCTCCTGAGCGATGACCTCATAGAACTGGTTTAAAACAAGTTCAAACAGTGACGTTTGAGAAGAGAGGATGAGGATGGTGCTGAAACGAAAATTAATTATTCTGTCTGTGCAAAGGCAGAGGCAGAAATCTATCCAGGTATTTCATTTCTACAATATGTGTTCAAAAGAAAAGTCTGGAATAGTCACAGCTATGATTTGGACTCTGTTTGGTCTTCAGAGCACGTTTCCCCCATGTGAGTGACAGCTGGACGTGCTGTGGTGAGTTCTGAATATCAGAGCAGGTTCAAATGAGCCACTGGGAATAAAAAATATCCTCAAAAACAAAGACATCCAGGCAGGGGCGGATTTAGGACTGAAGAAGATCCGGAGCTTAACACACGTGCGCGTGCACACACACGTGACACGCACTAGTAAACATCATATATATTACAAATCACAAATATTTTCAAATAAGACTCACAAACCTGAGTCAACACCAGTATTGTCAAAGCTGGGGATCTGTCGCGGTACCTTTTGCCAAAAAAAGCATCCAGAGAGTGTAGAAGAAGCCAGGCACTGTAGAAGAAGCCGGCTGCTGAAGGGTTTCTTCAGCGGTGGAGGCTCAGGCAGGCAAACTACTGCCAGCTGCTCCCTCTCTGTTGGACTTTGGTACTGCATGTTACTTCCACGTGTTAGATCTGGGGCTTTTCATAAAACATTCGGGGCTTGAGCCCAAGTAGCCGGGCCTAACGCCGCCCTTGCATCCAATTATTTAAACCATGGACATGAATAATAAATCCTCACAAGAGAAAACACGGAAACTTTATTGGGATCATAACTCTACCCATTAAGCCTAATTTATACTTCTCTGTCTGCATCAGTACCATTGACATATATACTGGACAATTCATGTCCATAGAGCTCCGGACCCCACGTGACTCTCAGTTAGTAGACGCCATATTGGCAGGTAAAAGAAGCTAATCAAACACGGATCGTAAACATGAACGGGATCGGCTTGGATTTTACTTCGTCGGAGTTTACTTCACACTTTAAAACCGAAGAAATCGTTTTATATAATCAGAAATTAATTAGACTAACCATCTCCGACCCTTACCGTGCCCTGGGATACTTTTTAAAAACGCCAGAAGCTGTCGGAGCGGACTTCTTACCGGACCTGGCCGGGGAACCCCTTGGGATTCCCCCGGAGGAGCTGGCTCAGGCGGCTGGGGAGAGGGAAGTCTGGGCCTCTCGACGCTACTGCCCCCGCAACCCGACTCCGGATACGCGGATGAAAATGGATAGACAAATAACAGGTTTACACGTAAGTAGTTTAAATAGAGTGCTGTGCTGTTTGAATTTATAAACTGAACGCCAAGAGAAATTACTAGTTTGATTGTTTTCCGTGAATAAAATAAATATGTCAGGCAGGAGCGTCTCAGGATCTGTCTGAGATCTGTCTCGGTGAGACAGATAATAGCAATCCAAAGTGCTCTTTATGTGTGATCTGACAATTGATCAACCATTGCTTAAAAATTAAATACATCTTAACCGGTTAATTGCTGTGATCATAAAACACGTAAACGGCAGTACGCAGAACTCACGAGGCAACGTTTTACGTGACGTTTACTTGTTGCTATGAGTAATAAGACAGAAAAAGCCACGCCAAAATAAGTTTAGGAAGCCCACTAAGAATCATAATAAAAGCATTTAAAATAAATTCCATACACAGTTGAAGAAACGTTGGTTTAAGTACCTGATATGAAGTATTCGCCGCATAAGCGAAAACCTTTACTCTCGGGGTCCCACAGCTTCATTTAAGCCCGGAGGCTAGCGCGTTTTATCACAATCATCCAACGTTTGTGGCGCTCCGGATCTTGGGGAATCGTGTAGATGGCTCATTCCTTATGTCGTCCGTGTCTGTTCTGCATCCTGGGGCACAACAGGAATCTACCATATTTCCTGTCTGATTGAGTTTTCTGACAATAACAAATAGTCCAGCTGCTGGCTTCTACCTGCCAATATGGCGCCGTTTCGATTTGAACTGTTGCATGCCGGGAGAAGTGACGCCAACTCCCGGAGCTCTATTGGCTCGTATTACAAGTTTTTAATCTGAAATGGGAGGTGAAAACTCAACATGGAGAGCTGTTTCCATGTAAAATTGTCAAATGTTGATGAATATTCAACAAATTCTCTGTATCTTTGTTCTGGACAGTTAGAGGTTTTATATTTTATACAATATATTTGGCCAAAATAAAAACAACATTATAAAAAAAGAGCATCTTCTTGTTTGTGGCCCATCCAGTCTGGCTCAAGACTTGCACACATCTTATAATTTGTTGGGATTGCTCCGTATCTCCCTTTCTGGGTCTCCTGCTCTGAGAAGTAATCCCACCCTGAAATCTGACAGGACTGGGTCATTTGCTATTTTCTCTGAGACCCTAAAGATTTGAAATTGTGTTTTTCAGGCTGTCGTTGTGCATTGCAGGGAGTGTGAAGCTCATCCGTGTTGTTAACTGCTTCATGTTTACTCCTGAAAGAGAAAAAGGAATAAAACGTCATGTTAAAGTAGGCTGGGGGTTCCATTTTTACTGTTGTCTGTCTTGAAATGTTAGATATTTCCAGCAGTCTATTTACTCCAACATGGGCTTACCCTTTCTGTAATTTAAGATTTTTCCACATTTGAATTATTTTTCTGCAGGATTTGGTTTATTTTCCACCTTTTGATTTATGCTTTCATTTCATATATAAAGTTTTGAGCGTTATGCATGAAAACTGAACAGTTATGTGAACAAACTAATCTGTTGGATATCTAATGAGGCATTTTTCATCTGAGAGACCCTCCACCCCAACCACTCTCCCAATTGGGAGGGCCGACTGAGGGCCGACGATTCGTAAAAATGCCAGGGACGAATTTTGGTCCCAGTCCACCCCTGCTCCTAGCCTTCATTAGTGTCTATAGGAGTGATTCATCACAAAATTAAACAAATCAGTTGTGTTCAAGGTCAAGGTCAAGGTCACATTTGTTTCTAAAGCACATTTATTGCTTCCGCAACCCAAAGTGCTGTACAACACAGAAGATAAAATCATAAAAAAGCATAACTAAAAACAATAAAACCATAAAAATCAGCAAGTTAGGATAAAAACAGCATTACATCATACAATTATAAAATCAATAAAAGGTCACAAGGTCAAGGTGTTCATGATAGGCTTGGGCGGTATCCAGTCTTATAGAGTCTAGCTTCCTCCACATTTTACCAAGGTGTATGGTATTACAGGGAATAATTTAAAAATGGTGACGCAGGGATAGGGTGACGTAAAATGATGACGTAGGCCTCAAGTGGCATTACCAAGCTGTTAGTTTGGACCTTCATCGTTCAGAAACTCAATAACAAACACTATTACTATAACAATAACAACATAACACATATATATTAACACATTTTTCAGAAAGCGGCTTTAAAAAAGGATTTTTCACCTGAAAAACTAGCATGTTTACCTTTTCTGGCTTCAACCTCTGACTGCCGAAAACCCACTTCGATGAGGCTGTGGCACCGACATCCGGGTACTTTGGTGTTAGTCGCGACATCTGGGGGAGGCTGGCTGCTTATTTCCAACAGAATAGCGCGTTGTTGTCTCTTTTGATAACAGGCTCCAGGCAGAAGGCCGGTTCCGCTGCGGTTCTGACCGGGCGTGTGACTTTCGCTGTCACAGATGACCTCATCAGTGTTTACCAGCTCTCCTTTTAAGTTTGTTCAAACCTGAAATACTCCCTAACCAGAAGTTGTGTTCTTTTTAGACACCAAGTCGGCTGGTGCACAAGCTGCCATTTTTCTCGACGTGCCGTCTCAGCGCTGTCACTTGATGACATCACATTCATAAACTTTATGGAACGTCTCGAAAATTAAATTTGAAGCATGTAAGTGATAGTCTAACACTATTGGTTAGTTCTGGTCGGCGCTCAGTTTCCTATTGCACTCTGCGGGGCAGGGGCCGTGCTTAGCAAAAAAAAAAAGAATAAACGAATGACATGTTGCTTACATGTTATCACAGTACATGATGAGATAATCACTTTTACGGATTTCTGACAAACCATACATCATCTCTGAAAGGGGAAAACTCCAGAAAGCAGCTTTAAGTAAAACACAAAATTCAACCATGCATCTTTTTTTTCATCCTCCTATGTGCACTGTTTTTTATGACGATATTGGAACTGACACCGTTGCTTATTTTTTTTAACACCGGCTGTATATGGTAATACCGTAAAACCATCCAAGCCTAGTTCATGATCCAAAACATGCTGGAACCAGACTGCAGCGCCAGGTATGTCAGCTCTGTTTTTTCTAAGTTCCAACAAAGCGGTCCGCCAATCGGAAGTTCCAAGCCTAATATTCTGGCCACAGGGGCGATAGGGGCTGGGTGACCTTTCATTAAGGTCATTTTAGCATAATCCGGACTCAAGAAAAGGATTTAAAAATGTGATCAAGTTGCAAAGCATCCCTTTAACAAAGCTGCTTTTTACATGCCGGAGGTCTCTTTTGTTTGTGAAGACCCACACTAACAACTAGCCAAACAGAGGACAAATAAAATCATTTACGTGTCTCGTTCACTCAATCTTTCAATAAATCTGCTGCTGTCTCTAATGTAAATGCTACAAAAGACTCTAGCGCACCTCTTTCTGGATGTAGGAATTTGAGTAGTGGAAGGTGGACAATAACTGGATTGTGAGTTTGACTCATAAATATTCTCAACATGCAAATAGCTCACGTCTACATGGCTAACAGAAACAGGACTCTTCTGCTGCCTTCGTTCACTCTTCTTTCTTGTGCAAAAAATGCAACGCTGATGTTTTATCTCCACAAATAACACAAGCCTGAAGAAGTTCTGCTGTGTGGTGGAGTTGTTAATGCTAACAGTTAGCTTTCATAAGCTGAGACATGCTATGCCCTGTCCTGGACACTAAACCAACAACAGCCTTCCCCCATCACGACCCAAGATTGGTGAGTCCATGAAGGTTTATTTCCCTGTTATGTAGAAGAGACTGGCATTTTCTGATCCAGGTGTTCTATTCCCTTTCTGCAGCTTGGAACCTGAATCTTAAATCTATGGGTTGCATATAAAAAAAAATAATGTTTAAACTTTTCTACAACAGAAACAGAATATTTAAAAGAATTCACTCATGAGTTAATAAAATGCAGATTGATGCATCACGTCACCAGATTTTAATATTTATTTATGACAGCTGCTGATTTGGGGAAAATGAAGGTAAGGAGGAAAGGCCCATGCGAGTGCCTTGCTCAAGGACAAGGACGAGGTTGATGGAGGGGGTGGGGGTGGTCTGATGATGCATCTCCTGCACAGTAAGCTGAGAAGCCTCCTGTTTCAGGATACCTGAGACGGAACATTCAGATGGATCTGCTGCAGCCGCCGCAGCTTCCGGTTCTGTGGTAAAGCGCCGTGTTTGGCTCGATTGGTCACCAGCAGCTGACCGCGCCCTCAACCCAGAGCAGCTACCTACTAAACTATTACCGTCAAGTGTCGGCTGAGGAGGAGGAGGAGGAGGAGGGAGGAAGAGGTGACGCTGCTGCTGCTGCTGCTGCCCTCAGTGCGGCGGAGGAGAGAAAGCATCTTTGTCTGCACAGAGAAGCTCCGGGCTTCCCTGCCTTTCTGCCTCCATCGACACATCAGCATCAGAGCACCCCCTCTGAAGACACACGCACAGAGGTTTTATTCACCTCCCTCTGATTTGGGACTCTCCGATTTTTCCCGGCTGGAATAATCCTCGCTGGATCCATGTGTCGGATCGCTGAATGATGCACAGGTAAATGGCACCGTGGCGCGCGCACCTCCTACACACAGACGACCTTATGGACGGAGGCAGGATGTTTGAATTATCATTTTTATTTCTAAGCTGCTTCAAACCAGCAGCCGTGTTTGTACATTTATTTATCTTTCTCCAGACCTTTTATTCTGAGGCTGCTGCCTAATTACTGTGAGACTTCTGTCCAGGTGGGGTTATATTTATTTATTTATTTATTTATTTATTTATTTATTTATTTATTTATTTTCAGTAAATGTAACTAAAAGGTGGAGGATTTCAACTGCCTGTAAAAGAGGAGAGGTTTTCAAATTCAACACGGTCGCTTTTTGCGTGCCTGAAGACATGCCCTGTGGTCGAGCTGCATGCAACACATCCACTCAGGGTTTATTTTTTACTTTGAATGGAGCCGGGGGGGATACGGGCTGCACAGGCTATTGTTTGATTTCACCGGATGCAACAAGCCTGCTTGGCTCTTGGACATGTTCAAAATTGTATGCAATAATAATAATAATAATAAGTGAAGTTGAGGTGCGTTTGAATCATGCAGAAGGCAGGGCCCCTGTCTGGTTAAAATGCTCGAGGTTGCCTATTTATTATTGAGAGGGATTTCGTGTTGTGTCCCAGTGCTCTGGCCAGTCTAAAGATAAGGAGAAGCAGGAGGAGGAGTTGTGTCAGGTATCTCCATCTGCAACAAAAACTGGCTCAAATTCAGCTGATTTCCCTCTTAAATAACTGAAGTTGAGGGTTTTGGTCAAATCTGCAAGCATCTCTGCATTATTTAGAAATAACAGAGAAGTTACCTCCCTGGATGGCATTGACGTGCAGAACACATAGGCCATGTATCCAGAGCTGTTATTTAGAAATGATCTGGTCCCAGCTTTAAATATCCCACCGTAAATAATTAGCTTAATACCCAAAATCTGATGGGAGGTGCCCAGAGGTTGAACTGCTGCTGGTCTCCTCCTGCAGTTGGCTTGCTAATTCTCCTCCAGATGTAAATCCTCACATATTGTTACTGTCTCAGCTAAATTGTAAATCAATGATCCCAAGGTGAAGAAAAAAACGAAAACAATCACCTAAATTAGGTTTGGCTGCACGGTGATCAAGTGTTTCATCCTGAGACTTCAAGTTTTCTCATCAGCAGCTGGTTCAGTCAAATCAAATTCATTTAAATTATTCTCAGGCTTTCCTAAACACATTTGTAATCCTTCAGATGTAAAAAAAAAACTAATTGACATAATGCTGATGTCACCGAACATGCGTTGTAGTTTGGATGTTTTGGGATGTAGCCAAAGGAAATGGTTTGTTTTAGTAGATTTTCTTTGCTTTGCTCTTTTGCTCCAGCTTCTCATATTTGCAGCTTAATGGTACAATTTTCATGCATATTTTCATTACCTTTCAGCTAAATTTTGACACAATGTGTTATAGCCAAGATTCTGCTCATTATTCAGGAGCTATTCTGGGGTCTTTAGTGTCGTACGTACCACACTTGTGTTTCTATCATCTGACTCACAAGGCATCTGCCTCCACGGCTGCTTCCACTGAAAGGCTGTGGCTTTCTGAAGCTTGAGAGGGTTTTAAAGG
>NC_091750.1:45262088-45327088 GCF_043380555.1 Nothobranchius furzeri | reverse complement strand
CTGCAAGTATACTTCAAAGTAATAATTTAAGTTTATTTGTAGTGTACTTCTGATATAATTGAGTATACTTTTCTCTTTGAAAGTATACTTAAAGTAACCTCACAAGTGTACTTGGGACTGTACTTCAGATATAATTGAGTATACTTTTCTCCTTGAAAGTATACTTATAAGTTTACTTGTAGTGTACTTCTGATAAAATTGAGTATACTTTTCTCCTTGGAAGTGTACTTAAAAGTAACAATATAAGTTTACTTGTAGTGTACTCCTGATATAGTTGAGTATAGTTTCCTCCTTGAAAGTATACTTATAAGTTTACTTGTAGCGTACTTCTGATATAATTGAGTGTACTTTTCTCTTTGAAAGTATACTTAAAGTAACCTCACAAGTGTACTTGAGTGTACTTCAGATATAATTGAGTATACTTTTCTCCTTGAAAGTATACTTATAAGTTTACTTGTAGTGTACTTCTGATATAATTGAGTATACTTTTCTCCTTGGAAGTATACTTAAAAGTTTACTTGTAGTGTACTTCTGATATAATCGAGTATACTTTTCTCCTTGGAAGTATACTTAAAAGTAACAATATAAGTTTACTTGTAGTGTACTCCTGATATAGTTGAGTATACTTTTCTCATTGAAAGTATACTTAAAAGTAACAGTATAAGTTTACTTCTAATAAAATTGAGTAAACTTTTGCCCTTGAAAGTATACTTAAAAATAAACTTTAAGTAACATTATAAGTTTACTTGTAGTGTACTTCTGAAATAATTGAGTATACTTTTCTCTTTGAATGTATACTTAAAATTATACTTAAAGTAATAATATATGTTTACTTGTAGTGTACTTCTTATATAATTGAGTATACTTACAGTTTTGAAAGTATACTTTACAGTAAACTTGACGTAATATTCTTTTAGTACATTTAAGTATCTCTATTTTTTCTATAAACACATACTGCAAGTAACATTTAACATCTGCTATTTGCTTACTACCAATACATTTACTTTCCACTATTTACTGATACTTCGTCTTTATGCAGAGAAAAAAAGTAAAATAAAATAGCTAAGTCATTTTGTTTAAATTTATTAAACAGAGAGAATTAGAACAGAACAAAAACAGACCTGTTTACCAGGATTAATCAAAGATGAGAACGCAAACTGTTCTGAACATGACGCGTTAATTCTGTCCATTTTGAAAGACTTTTTTTAAATGCCTTTAAAAAAATCAGTCCATTTTATGGATCCACTTGCTTGGTTGTTGATGCCTTTTTGAAGTTTTCGTCGTTGCATTTCTTTCGTGTTATTTTTCTTACATCTTGAACGCGCAGAGATGGAAACTTCAACTGAGCATGCCCTGTGAACACACAAAGCAAAAAAATGAACACTTGAACTGTTAGGTGAACACCACAAAATCTTTACAGTTCATACACTGTAAACCTGAATAAGTAGGCAGAACTCAAAAACTGTAAGGCAATCAGTTGCCTCATATTTTCTGAGTTTATAAACTCAGATATTTGAGTATATCAGACCATAAATAAACTTAAATATTTGGAGTTTATATTAGATATATTTTCAAATTATGATCAAATTAAAGTTACCGATTAAGCCAACTCAAACAGAAAATAAAACAAAATTTGAAAGAAACAATTACAAACGCACACTTTTGAAAACTGGACAACAGCAGTGTGTAGTCTTTCTTTGAGTAGGTGGTTTAAAGCAACATCAGGATGCACATCAATTCAACATTAACAAAATATGAATTACACTAACCACTATCAAGTAAGTCAGTGAGTACTTTATGCCATTTGGCATAAAACCAGTTGAGTATTGAATCGGATTAGCCTATGGGCTAATCCGATTCAATTATTCACGCTAAACTAAAGTCACAAATGGAGTTGCCAGATTCAGAACGGCTGGACGAACAGAGAAAAGGTAAAACTCAACTGTTCCTCCCACTGTCATTATGGGTGACCCCGCGAGGAAAGTTGACCATTGAGCAGGGTTGATGGTTTATCCCTTGAGGTCCACGTGACAGGGGTGAGGTGGTGCTCACTCCTCACCCCTGCCACGTGGACCCAAGGGATAAACCATCAGCCCTGCTCAATGGTCAACTTTCCTCGCGGGGTCACACCCATTAGGACAGTGGGAGGGTTAACTCAAGGAGAAGTGGAAAATGAACATATTTGCCCAAATGGTGGTGTGTTACTTTAACATCAACAATTAAAGAGCAGACAAATAGTAAATTACATTGTGGATGTGGACAATGCTCTAACAGAGTGAGCCATCTGAATCCACCACTCTTTCAGATTTTGAGTTACACATCTAACATCAGGTCATTTTTGACTCTGCAGCATGGGTGACAGTTTAGACTCATCAAGACCAAGTAAGATTTTCTGCGTGAACTCAAATGTGTTGGTCAGTCCCTTCGGATAATCTAGATGTAAGGCATAGATGAGGCCGAACATTACCAGGAAGGCATCAGGAAGGCTGGAGAGGTTGACAATCACATCACCCTCGAGGATAACAGATTCTCACTGGGTCGTACGTAACTGGACTCTCGGCATCATCGGTGATGGTTGTCAGGAGGACAACTGCTGCATCCGAGGTCCGGCTCATTGGTATCATCCTTACAAAAATGAAAGGGAGATCATACACTAATCACATCTGAACTAAAACTCTGACTGTGGCCATTTTTATTTCAGTAGATTGTCATGTAAATAACAATAAATGCAGTCTGATAGACTCCTGTTTAGGGCTGGGCAACATGTCAAAGATTTATCGTTATCCAAGTTCTTGTCTCTCATCCAGATAATTTTTCCCATGTCAATAAATTTGATAATAAAAAAATGAAAAGATGTGTAAGTTGGCCACATTTATGTCCCTTTAAGAAGCTGTAGCACCTTGAGTCATGTAAAATTTTAGTCATTGTAATACACGAGACAGCCCCATCTAGTGGACAAATATTGTTGCTGCGCATTCCTGTAGTTATCGTCTACTTATCGTTATCGAGGTGAGATCTTCAATTTATGGTGATATTGATTTTAGGCCATATCGCCCAGCCCTACTCCCGTTCATTCTGTTGCTTTGTGCTCTCATTTACGAATAAAGTGAGATGGCTTCAGTGTGTGCCAGTGTTATGCTAATGAAAGCTGCTTGAATTCTTTGCAGTGATTGTTGATTTTTCTCAGTGCCTTAAAGCCTGCCACACATGAGGGTCATCTGCTGAGCAAACGGCCTTGAATGACCGCTTGCTCAGCAGATACCTCGCCATGTGCGCCTGATTTTCACAGAGTTTTCCGCCTCACGAGACGCTGAGGTGAATATCTGACCAGTTAAGATATTTTTCGCCTCACAGGGGTAAAAACTCGCCGTGTGCGCATTACCGAGCTGCTGGTTGAGCTGAAATATTCTAGTGGCCAACCAAAGCACGTTCTCCGCTCACATGACCCCAAGATGGCAGCCCCCTGTCTGCATGTCAGAAAAGAAACAACACAGAGACAGAGCTGGAAACGGAGGAAATGCCTATCCTTTTTTGTTGATGAAACGTCGCCGCCACCGGCATTTCAAGGTTGGGAAAATATGGTTACATTAGCTGGAAAGATGGACCAGGCAAGGAGTTTATGCCAATTTACTCCAAGAGATGCACCTGGAAGACCCAGAATCCTTCCGAAAGGGTAATGGAAACAGTGGGCCCATCGATCCACAAGGTACCATTTTGTTTATTTTTCAGACACGCAGACAAGGCAAGGGGCTGCATCTGAATACATCTTGGGGTCATGTGAGCGGAGAAAGTGCTTTGATTGGCCACTAGAATATTTCAGCTCAGCCAGCAGCTCAGTAGTGCACACATGGTGAGTTTTTACCCCTGTGAGGCGCAAAATATCTAACTGGTCAGATATTCACCTCAGCGTCTCGTGAGGCAGAAAACTCAGTGAAAATCAGGCGCACACGGCGAGCAATCTGCTGAGCAAACAGTCATTCGAGGCAGTTTGCTCAGCTGATTGCTCTCTTGTGTGGCAGGCTTAAACATCTTGCCAAAGGTTTGTAGTTGAAACAATGGCACTTTTTCCAAAATGTTCATGTGCGTTGTCCTTGTGTTGTCTTTATGCATAAATAAATAGAATGATTTGTTCAAATTTACAATACTGGGACTTACCACACATGTCCTCAAAAATCCAGAGGTTTCCTCACGTAGATAGACAGGAAGGGCATGGAGAACAGTGGTACGCCTTGTGTGGACATCATGTAATTCCTAAGAAGATTATTAAGAGTGTAAATACTGTCAAGTTTTTACTTAATGCCAAACTGCTCTGACCAATTTTCCAAGACAGTGATATCTGCATCTAAATCCAATGATAAACTGCTGAATTCAAAAGTTAATTTGAAGTGTTTAACATTACATATTACGGAGGGGTATTAGGGCCACTGAAGAAGAAAAAATTCTTAAAATAAATAAAGTCAGAACTCTGACATTTATCTCAGTATTCAATTGTTTCCTTCAGTGGCCCTAATACTGCCTTATTGCCTAAGAGTATTAGAGTAACTGAAGAAAAAGAAAAGAATTGAGAAAAAAAGTCAGATAATTTCAAAATTCTGGGATTAAAGTCAGAATTCTGACTTTTTTCATGAACCTAAAACCAAACAAACAAAAAACTATTTAGGAATTTTTTTTGTTAAAAAAAAAATCAAAACAAACGAACAAAAAAAAAAAAAAGCCTGAATTTTAAGATTTAAGTCAGAATTCTGATCCCCCCTCATAATCTTCCCCAATTTCCCTTTTTTTTTGTTTTAGGTACCAGTCAGAACTCTGAGATTAAACTCAGATTTATGACTTATTTTCTCAGAATTCTACATTTTTTTCCATCAGTGGCTCTAATACTCATAGCATAAAGGCATTACCTGTAAATTGTATATTCACCAGTTTTAAAAGACAAATCTGTATTAGGGCTGTCGCGGTAACCGCAAGAAGAAAATATCGCGATATTAAGAAACCCACCGCGCTGCAGGACGTGCCACCGCCATTACCGCACTTGATTAAATCTCGCGACAGCGCATGCTGAGAGGTAAAGTCCGTGCTGATCGAGGAGATAGTACACATGGAAGATGGAGGGAGCGGTGTCAGTGCGTCAGCTGCAGCCCAGCCAGAGACCTTGGAGCAGGCAGTGCTGCCACCAGCGGCAAAGAAAAAAACGCTTGGAGACCTGCTGAAGTCACGGACAAGCACGTCATCTGTAACCGTCCCGAAGAGAGTTAGAGCCGAGCTGGAGCTCACTTGCTACCTGCAGGAGGAACCCATTGACCCTAATGAAAACCCTCTGACATGGTGGCGCAACAAACATGGGAGATTTCTATTGCTCTCCAAAGTCGCACGTAAGTACATGTGTATTTGCGCAACAAGCGCACCATCCGAGAGGGTTTTTAGTGTTGCTGGAAATGTTGTCACCCCTCTCAGATCCTCTCTCAAACCGCATAAGGTTAACATGCTGGTTTTCCTTGCGCATAACAAGGACATGACCGAGTTATGTTATTCTTGTGTGTGAAAGTGAAATGACAGTGCCTAGGACATCTCATTTTGTATACTTTATTTTAAACTACAAAACAAAACGGGCACTTTTTTATTTCTGTTATATGTGCAGCCAAATTTGCATTTCAAAGTTAAACCTCCTGAATGTTGTTTTTAAGTTCAGTCAGAAAATGCCGTAACTGCCCTTCGATCTGCATTCAATAAAGTGTTAAAAATGGCCATGTATTTTTTCTAACATTTTTTAAATATGTAAGCACAATGTTTCAAAGGAAATATTGACATGAGTTTAGTAATCAACAAACAAATTTGCTAAGTACATAAATAAAAACGGGGTGCAATAATATCGCATACCGCAATATTGAGCTGCCCTGACTCACCGCAGGGGGAATTCCTCAACCGCGACAGCCCTAATCTGTATACATATATACATACATACATATATAGTCATGTTATTTAGGATGTGCCATCAAAAATGCAGATTGTGAGAATTACTCACCAGTGGTCTCACTTGTATGAACCTCTTGGGGGTCAACAGCAGCATGCCATCAATCTTGTGTGCAGAGAGTGGGGTTGGATCATTGAAGTCTGACTGCAGATTCATAGACAGGCTTCCCAGTGTGGCTGACAGCTCATAGGAATGCACATCTACACCAGGAAGCATAATCAGTAGAGAAAACAAACATTGTGAATCACAAGGTAGATCTGTGTTAGTCTGCAAAATTTAGGCAGTCCTCCACTATATATGAAGCTAAATCATCTAAATTATATATATATATGTGTGTGTGTGTGTGTGTGTGTGTGTGTGTGTGTGTGTGTGTGTGTGTGTGTGTGTGTGTGTGTGTGTGTGTGTGAGGAGATTCAAGTGTAATTTGACTTATCCACACAAAGCTAAAAACATAACATTTAAAGAAAAGAATCTGGAGTAACAGTGTACAGTAAGGACAAATTTACAACACTAAAATACTGTGAAATTAATAGAAACAGCGTTCTGCATTCAAGATATGTGCAACTGAGCACTATTTAATTTGATGATAAAAACATTAACAAAATTTGTATGTCTATGCGTGTATTAAATAAAACTTTTCACAAAAACTGACAAACTCCCGCGAGCTAACTGAACTTACCGTTTTTTTTTTTTTTTGTCCTCAGAACATCACCTTTTAAAAAAACTATGGAGGGGACAAAAATGGAGGGAAGGAGGGAACATAGCATCGAGATCAGCACCGCTTCGTCTCTTGCAGTCACAATCCTCTTCTACGGTTAAAAAACCAGGCTGCTTGCAAAGCTATCGCACGGGTGCTATGGGGGAAATAGTTTACAACACAGACTGATTTTTTCATCGCTGTACAAGAGACCACTGCTCATTTACTTTTAATAAGTGGACGTTTAAGTTTGACTTGGTGGCGCTGAGCTCCCGCTTTTATTTTTTTCTCAGAACGTCACGTTTAAAAAATTAGATGGAGGGGACAAAAATGGAGGGAATAAGTCTCTAGAAGTCTAATAAAAAAGTATCTAAAGTAATGCTAACCTTTAATAATGAGATAGCGCTGCTCATTTAATTTAATAAACGGACTTTAGTCGCACACAAAGTTAATAACACAGCTAACTCATGCAATGACTTAGCATATTAGCTTGCTACGTGGCCAACATTACTCACCATGTCCGTCTTAAAAACATTTACAACATTTAAGCAACTTTTATGGCGGCTACTTACATTTAGCTCAGTGGTGCAGAACGAGTGACTGTCAAGTGCAGATGCAGAACAGAAGCGCGACCTCCGACGGTTAATGCACCTCCGACCCTCGCTCTTCTTCTCCGTCTGCTGAGAAGCTTCGCCTTCGAGAGCTGACTGAGCAAATGCTACAAAATAAAAGCACTTCCTGTGCGTGTAATTTCACAATAATTCGTAATTTCATGCTTAATATGTTATTTAGCACAGACAGACAGAGTAGTTATTTCAAAATAAGGCAAAGTTTCAAGCAAGGATAAACTTAATATGGAGGAAGTGATTATGTTAAACAAAAAGGACATGTCAAAAAGGACTGATTTCAAAATATATAAAGCTTTACAACAGGATTTGATTGTGAAGAATATAGATATTAAAGAAAAATGGGAACTGGAAGTGAACATAATGATAACAGATGAGGAATGGGAGGAAACACTTGAAGCAGGCCATTAACTAATAGTCCGTCTTGGAGGGAATTTGAATGGAAGGTGAAGATGCATGCTTTAAAACTCCACTTATCATGTCTAAATAGTAATGTTCCAAATTTATGTTGGAGAAAATGCAGGCTAGTGGGAGACTTTTCACATATACTTTTGGACTGCCCTAAATTCATACCATTCTGGGAAGGTGTTAGGGAGAAATTGAAAGAACCTGGAAGGTGAAATTACAATTTAAGTTAAAATGGTTTGTACTGGGAATGCTGTACCAAAAATCGTACACACATAATGGAGACATACGTAATCAGAATTCTGCTTATGACTGCCAAGAAGTGTATTGCAGTTTTATGGCTGGACACAGAACCCCCAAGGGTGGCACAGTGGAGAGACAGAGTTAGACAGGTCTACAAAATGGAACAAATTAATGCAAGACTATGACTGGGACTAGGGAAATTTGTAAAAATTTGGGAACCAATAAAACAAATGTTAGAAAGATAGTACTCTCATGTGAAAATTATTATTATTAATTTTTATTATTTTTTTTATTTATGTATTTTTGTCTTTTGGGTGAGTTATTTAGCTAGATCAAAGTAAAATGTAGAATGTAGTAGAGAGCAGATAAGATGAATACAGAGAAAGCTTGTCAGAACTATATGTACTGATTGGTGACTTGGTTAAGTTGGATAGATCTTATGGCCACAAGGAAATTCAAACTTTGTTCAGGGAAACACTGCCCTGGAGAAGGGAAGAAGAAACTCAAATGCATCTCCATGTAAATGTTGTTGTTCTAATTCAAAAATAAAAAGTTCCAAATATATATATATATATATATATATATATATATATATATATATATATATATATATATATATATATATATATATATATATATACTTATATAATACTTATATATAATATAAGTGTATATATATATATATACTTAGATATTATATATATAAGTATATATATATTATATAGATACTTAGATATTTATTATATTATATAAGTATATATATATATATATATATATATATATATATATATATATATATATATATATATATATTAAGTATACTTACACATTACTTTTGGTGAAATATACTTCTGATAGAGTCAAGTACAAGTATAGTCTAAATGTAAGTAAACTTTAATGTAAGTATGTATTAAAGTATACTTAGTAGTATTTAAAAAATGTACTCGGATAACTATACTTCTGATAAGTACATTGAAAGTAAACTTGGAAGTATACTGTATTCATTTTTAGTATACTTCAAGTATACTTCAGTGTACTTCTTTTTGGTAAGGGGAGGTTGACTCTGTGGACTCCAATCAGCTCAGGTCTTGATTGGGAGCTTTAGTCGGCCATCTAGAGTAAAAAAAGGCATAAATGATGTACTGTAGGTGGCTCATAATCACAATTTTTTGACTTTGAGTTACATGTTAGTTAAACTAAAACACCATGAGGAATAATGAGCTCTGATGGTGCTGATTAAACACCCTGAAGGTGATATTTTCGCCATTGAACCAAAAAGATGTATCACTCTTGAGTTGGAGGGACTTTTGCTTAATTTTAAGTGTTTCTGTTAAAAAGCTCCAAATAATCTTCCTGAACAGCGTCTGACCTAAGAAACCGTGTTTAACTTATCTGTTAAATACGATCGTTCACTCTGAGTTTCACACAAAAACATGAAAATAGTCTTCTACTATTGGAGGGGAAACGCTTGGGTCAGAGAAAACCAGACAGATCTACACATTCTGTCATGGACTCACCCATCTTGGCTCGTGACAGGGAAGGATGTTGTTGTTCTAGCATCCAGGAAACAACAGAGAACGTCTTGGCTAGTAGAAGCTAACCATTAACATTAACAACTCCACCACACAGCAGAACTCCTCCAGCGTTGTGTAGTTTGTGGAGATAAAACATCAACGTTGCAGATCAGAGTCGGTGGTAGAGTCGTGTTGCTGTTAGCCAATCAGAGACGAGAAGAATATTAATGAGTCAGCTTCCAGATTTGGGTATTTATGTGGAATTCTGTGGTATCACTTTTGGTAATTCCAAGTAGGAATTTCTTTGTTTCTGCTAAAAAAAAAAAAAATTGGTAAGTGGCCTGTATCTGTATCGCTCTTTCTGGGGTTGTACAACCCCCCAAGGCGCTTCACAACACACTCAATAATTCACCCGTTCACACACACATTCACACCCTGGTGATGATGAGCTATATTGTAGCCACAGCTGCCCTGGGGTGCACTGATGGAGTGAGGCTGCTGAACACTCGCGCCTCCGGTCCCTCCGACCACCACCAGCAGCAGCAGCTGGCACGGTAAACATCTAAAGTAAAACTGATGACTGTATATTGTCATATCATCTAAAAGAACTTCTCCATAAATACCCATGAGATATTTAACAACAACAATCATGCAGCAATAAAAATAACACATCATAATCATTTATTAGGTTATTAGTTTTTCCCCTTTCATCGTGTACTGCACTCCTACATAGGTTAGCTAATTTTATTGCTGAAGTGACAAAATTTTCTGGAAATATGACGACATCATTTAGAGGCTACATGTGTTTAATATTTGTCAAAGCAGCGAGATCGTAGTGTCGTTTGTAGAGCTCATTCTGTCGTTGCATCGTTGAACAAACTGATTATGATTTCTACAGTAATTTCATTGGACTCAAGTGTATTGCTAAGTTTATTTTTATACACAAAGAGAAATATTTTATTGTTCTGCTGTAAAAAAAATCTAATGCTGAATATAATGATAAAATCAACATCATGACTTCCCTGTGGTATGATGTTCTTGCCATATTGCTCAGCGGAGGTGTAGTAAGTTACAGTGGAATCTGGGAGACTGAAGTTGTTTGGTGATGCTGTGGAACTGGATCCATCAAACTCCACTGTCTTTTACGAATGTTACATTTATTTAACCTAACTAGGTCAAACTGGTTCCACTAAACCTGGTTGCTTAAATGTAAAGAGTAATATTCATTTACCTTTCATAAGAAAAACATATAACACTGTATTTTATGTCTTTGGTCCTTTAATTGACAAGGTTCTAGCTTCTTCTGTTCATTGGTTGGACAGGAAGTGTGCATTTAGCAGCTAATGATGACATATATGCTAGTAAATGATCACATGAATAAACACGTGTTGCAACATTGATAGCAGTGTGAAGATTTATAAAACAGCACTGCTGTAATTTGGTTTTAGCAGCATTCAGATTAGTTAGTTAATCAGCCATGCGGGATGAAAACTCTATTCCTCCAAACAGAGGCTGTCCATTATTTATGGCATTTGCACAGAAACACATTTTAAAATGGCCAAAGAAAAAAATGAAGGCTCATTTCATGCTATTTTAACCCTTTAAGACCGGCGGGAGCGCTGACGCTCCCATTTGCATATCTGTGTTCAAATGCTTGTAGAACTGAAACTATGTAAGATATAACTTTTTTTGTGTATTAAACCGGAGGAGTGTCACTTAAATCTCACACACTGACAAGGACGTAATTTTCACTTAAGAAGTGGGGGGACACGGGGGGGGGGGGGGGGGGGGTATCTTTGCAGTATGTTCTAATGGGAAACAGGCTTCAACACAAACTGTTGTTTTCCGCTTGGTCCTAGAGCTCAGCCAGTTAGGGTTAGCCCCCGAAAATTACGTCCATGCACACTGAACATGTCCCAGAGCGCTGCGTATTTCCGCTAATGAGTTTTCCAAAAACAACCAAAATGTGCAAACAACAAAAGCGTTTTCATTCAGACACAGACGCTGTGTCGTTCTGATCTGCAGCTCACACGGCTTCACACGCTAGAATAAACGTCATCACTTTGTCAACGTAAACTGTCACATGATTATCACTCACCCAATCACCCGCTCTGACGTCATTTTCCCGCAAATTGTAGTTCTTTGTAGTCCCAGTCTTTCAGCTTTTTGTAGTGCTTTTTCGCAATAATACATTTAGACAAACACGTCCTGTACACATCACACACCCACTACAAACTCCCGACACACTCACACACCACTACAAACGTTTTGATGAATCACGGACCCGCCAAACGGAACACCCTCCCTCAAAGCAGTTGACGCCATTACAGCGCCTGATGATGATGGAGTTTCTGGTTCCACTCGAATATATTCATGAAATATTCTTTCTTATTTTATTATTATTAGTGAGAGAAAAGGAAAACAGTATACTACTGAAAAGTTAGCGACAGATGTTCTTAGATTACACTCCTGCTGATTATTATAATTTATGTTTTTGTTTTTGTAACAGTTGAAATAAATGAGTGTATCTCAGAAACTAATTTACGGAAGTACTTCAAATATATTTGTTGTTGTTTGAAAAGATTGTGTGCAACTTTTTTTCATTTAAAAATTTTAGGGATAAAGCTGTGACATTTCTGTATAATGAAGAACAAGTGGAAAAACAAAAAACGAGATTCTATTTCTATATGGATAATTGCATTTTTTTAGTTAATTATTTAGTTGCTAAGAACATTTTACATTTATATGATTAAAATTTAGAATGTAAAATATTTAATGATGTGTAGCAGGTTGAAGTTCTCTAAAAAAGATGGCACCACAGCATGTAAAAATGTAAATACAAGTTCTGGCGAACTTGTTCTATGGTAGGTTTTAAAGGGTTAACCTTTGAGAGCAAAGGTAGGCACAG
Organism: Nothobranchius furzeri; assembly: GCF_043380555.1. Classification (NCBI taxonomy): domain Eukaryota; kingdom Metazoa; phylum Chordata; class Actinopteri; order Cyprinodontiformes; family Nothobranchiidae; genus Nothobranchius; species Nothobranchius furzeri. The sequence continues at coordinate 45,314,727 of NC_091750.1, read as the reverse complement.
CATGTGATAAAATATTACCGTTGGCACCATTGAGATGTCAGAGAAATTATTTTCGTCAGCCTTGATTTATACCCGGAAATAAAACGCTTTGTTTCACTGAAGGTCCGCCCACTCTGATAAAATGTGCCTAAAACAGCATCTTACGCAAGTCAGTTGCCATGTGGACTACGGTAGTCTAGTGGTTAATGCATTCAACCTGGTGCTCTAACCACTAGGTTACCAGTCGCCTAAGCCTCACATCCCGTGCTGGCCAGGGGACACAGGATTCAGACTACAGTCTAGCTTCCAGGAGCGGGGCCTGTGATGAGACTAGTTTTGATGGAGGCTTTACAGAAATTTCAGAGTAAAACTCAAAAATTTCAGCTGAAACAGGAATATGTATTAATGCAACCAAAAAATGGGTGTGGGTTTTTCTTCATGAGAAAACAGCAATATTACATGGTAAAAAGCTCCAAAAAGTGGATTTTCCATGATATGGCTCCTTTAAAAGAAAGCAACTTGATTTTTTTCTGCTCCTGCAGATGTTTTATGCACATTAGGAAGTGTAGCATCACATGGCAGATGTAGAAGCATTTGAGCCCATCCATCGTTGCTCTTGTGTGACAGTTTGAGTAAGGGAGGCTGAAGTTGCAGTGTTAACAAAAAGGTGCCTTGGCAGCATAATCCGTGCCCTCAGTAATATGAAACACAATTTCAGTTTGTCAGGATGTATTTGTTGTGCAGCTGGAGTGCTCCAACGATGGCAAAATGCAGCAAAACACCTACATGTGCTGCCGGTTTCCCTTTGGAAAGAGCATTTTTATGCGTAGAGAGATCATCCTGCACTTAGGCAGTGACACCACAACATCACAGTGGGATTATATGTGCTCTCCTGATCGGAAATGCTAAATCACAGTCAAGTGTTCTAAAGCAGGCAGCAGCATAATTACCCGTAGAGAGACGGACGTTCCCCAGGACGATTGTCACTTTCATGCAGTTTCATTTATATAGTTTATAACAACCTCTTTAGTTTTGCATGTATGAATGAATCCAGCAGCAGAATGGGCTTCATTATTCCCCATCACTGATAAAGAAGACGTGTGTGTGTGTGTGTGTGTGTGTGTGTGTGTGTGTGTGTGTGTGTGTGTGTGTGTGTGTGTGTGTGTGTGTCTTCATGCAGCGATGAAAACAATAATGACACAAAGAAGGTTAAACTTTCACCTTGGCTGGCTGTCAGCGTGTGGTTATGCATTATCTACATCGCCTCCACAGCCAGGTTGTGTTCAATGTAAAAATAAAAAAGAGCAGAAGAAGAATGACTCCGGTTGGCAGTGCCTTTGATTGAGCTTGCATCAGATTTGTTGTCAGAGGATCCTGACAGGGCTGCAGAGGTCTTACACTATCTGAGCGGCTAATCGCTCCATGAATCTTCCTCCTTCGTGCGAACGCTACTCTCTCACCAGCAGGAGAGTTCATCTTCCCAACGTGGCTTTCACTTGGAGGACCGCAGTGACTGCATTTCAGAAAAATAAGCACTAAAACTGGTGAGGTATTTAGAAAAGGAGGTAAGACGGGGAGATCAGAGCCCTGCAGAGCTTCAGGTTTTTTCCATCCCTTATCAGGTCACAACAGGTCAGGTGGCAGGTTTACGGTTGATCGGTGAGTGGCAGGCCGGGTGTGACTCCAAAGATTCTTAGCAGCTGCCTGGCTGTCCATCCATCACGCTGATCTCTGGCGCGCCAGTCACACTCAGATGACCGGCAGCCTGCAGGATGGGGGGAGGGTGTGACAAACACTGGTACAGTTGTTTATTTCAATTCAAGCCGTGTCTCTGAGCGTGTCTCGCGGGGAGCAGATTCATACTAATTTGTTACAGTAGGCGCTGGAAATCCTGTCTCAGTCTTTTCCTCGCCCCAGGCTGCTTCATCCATAAAGGTGTTTGTCTCATGTGTCCTATCTGTGGGAGGGGGCTCCACGCTAATTGCCCCTCGGGGATGATTAAAGTTTTTTTTTTGAACTGAATATCAATGTCAGCTTTCTCTGGGATTTAGTGGAGCTTTCTGATCCCGGTGAAGGAGCTGTTACCTAAGATCAGCCTAGGCCTCATAGCTGCTGAGGAGGAGAGGAGTGTGTGTATGTGCGTGCATGTGTGTGTGTTTACATGTGTGAAAAGAGAAGAGGCAGGGTCCTTCCTCTCAGTTTTGTCTGGTAGCATCCTCCTCAGGAGGAGATGTGACAGCGCTGGGTGATCTAATCATGAATGTCATAGCATAGCTGCTTATTAACTGAGATTTCAAGGGCAAACATCTCCATCATTAGTAGCCAGCACGCTGCAGATGAACGGGCAAGCGCCACACGCCAAGTGCAGGGCTGGATGATGGCTCCTGGTAATGTCACTGAAGCCGAGGAAGGGACCTCACGTCTCATTAAATGTTTTTGTGCATGCATTTCAGGAAGTGACTTTTGTGAGGAGCTATTTTCCAGAGCGTGCATCGATGCAAAGTGTTTAGTCAGAGAACAGTGCCTCGGTTAAAGTCTGCAAGATGAAAACGTAGCTTGTTGTTTAGGATAAAAATCCCTCCGGCTGCTGTCTGATGTGTTTCTAGACTCCTGCAGATGCAGCCGAGGGACATGTGCACGTTTTTGAGGTTTCACAGCTACAGAGCCGCATTGATCTTTGATTTCTGCACTGTAATAAGGAACTCCCTGACAGTGGATTCATTTTCTCCTTATTGCCTTTTGGATCTGTTTGTATTTTGACAGAGTGCATTAGAAATGAACAGGCTTTGTGACGGTATTGGTTTATGTTGAGTAGCTTGAGTTGTTATCCTGATTTTACCCGTGTGTGTGCAGGGCAGCACGGTGGGGATCAATATGTCGGAGGTGATGCTGCTGCTAGCTGAGAAATGATGCCCGTTCAGCCACGAGTCAGCAAGAGTCGTTTAGTTTTGGTTAACAGAATTTTTTTGTCGTTCTTTATTAGTTTAGTCAGCATCACAACTTTGAAGCGATCAGGTTTTCCAGTCAACACCTTTGCAGGGACAGAGTTTTTCTATTTGCTCATTAGATTTGATTCGGACTTCGAAAACGATGCTACAGAGATACTGCTGCCCAGGATTTAACATCAAACCCTTCAAATTGTCCTACCTGTCTGTGAGAAACGCACGAGGAATCCTTCAGCAGTGCCCCTCTGACATTTCCTGCTCAGAGCAACTGGTGCCTTACAAACAAGAACCCAAATTGGACGTGTCACTTTAAAGGAGCGTCACCGTGCCTCGGACACTGAGCGGTGAGCTGTGAGTTTTTTGTCCTTATTATCGAACAGGAGACCTCACCTGTGTTATCTGGTATCAGACGCTGCATGTGATGTCCCCAGCTCAGTTGTTGCCAGGCTGCTAACACAACGTTCTGATGCATTCATGGTGATCCTTGGATCTCTCTCTCTCTCTCTCTCTCTCCCCCCCCCCCCCCCTCTCTCTCTCTCTCTGCTTCACATCTACCTCTTACTCACTGCCAACAGATTTTTCATCAATAATGCATTTTTCAACCGTAAATAAATGAAACTGAACAAACAATAAAAAATTCACATTATGAGGACAGGTGGGATGATTGTGTTTTACTTTGTTGTTTTATTAATGTTTTGCTTGCTCTAATGTTCATTTGGTTTAATCACCTAAATGACTTAACTGTACTACTATTTAATATCTTACATGTTAGGTATGCCCAACCAACCAGTCTACATGGGTTTAGTGGATTTGGAGAAGGCGTTCGACCGTGTCCCTCGGGGGGCCTGTGGGGCCTGTGGGGGGGCACTTTGGCAGAATGGGGCACCAAGCCCTCTGATACGGGCTGGTAGGTCCCTGTATCACCGGTGTCAGCTTGGTTTGCATTGCCGGCAGTATGTTGGGCTTGTCCCAGTGATGGCTGGACTCTTTTGTCACCACTGCTGTTCATAACTTTTATGGACAGAATTTCTAGGTGTAGCCAAGAGGATGTGGTCATTTGTTTTGTTGGCTTAAGGATTGAGTCCCTGCTTTTGCAGATGATGTGGTCTTTTTGGCTTCATCAGACCTCTGGAGCTGGTTGTGAAGCAGCTGGGATAAAAATCAGCTCCTCTAAATGATGCGGGCATTGTATGGGTCTGTCGTGGTGAAGAGAGAGCTGAGCTATAGGGCGAAAAGCGTGTTAATCTGAGAGGGGCTCCGAGCAGATCTGATGCTCCTCCACATCGAGAGGAGCCAGTTGAGGTGGCTCAGGCATCTGATTAGGACGCCTCCTGGACACCTCCCTGGTGAGATTTTCCATGTACGTCCAACGGGGGGAGACCTTAATGAAGACACGTTGGAGGGATTGTGTCTCTTGGCTGGCCAGGGAACACCTTGGGTTTCCCCTGGAGGGGCTGGCCCAAGTGGCTGTGGAGAGGGAAGTCTGGGCCTCCCTGCTTAGGCTGTATAGTTTCAAGAATCAGATGAAAATCTAGCCCAAATGCGACTAGCCGTTAGCTTGTCTATCCTGTTTCTTTATACTGAAGTCATTTGGGGAGAAAAGGTAAGAAATTCAATGTTTTGACCATTTCCACAGAAACCTCATTTAAAACACATAAAACATTTTAGTCCTTGGAAGCCTTTACAGTGTGAAGGACAAACTGCCTCTGGAGTTCTGCTCCGTGAGTACGAATCAATGCCATAACACGCTCAACTTGGCCGTGCCACACATGACAAACACGTCGTTAAAGACAAAACATCTTTTGCAAAAGCTCGTGTATATGGTGTTTTCAGTTAACCCTCTCAATGCACAGAGGCTAAAACAACAGTTAGCTGCAGGTCTGGCTGCATCTTTAGAGCCTTTTCTTAGCAGACATTTTGATTTGACAAGGCAGAGAAAGCACAGCTGGGCTGCTTATTATAGGCTCTGTGCATTAGCAGTTTTACAGAACAACCAGCATGCACAGCTGCAGAGGTGGAATGCAGTCCTCATTAATACTTCTGCACTTGTCTGCAAGCAAACTCTGTTACATATTTACTGAACAATAATCACAAGTATAGAAGGTAAGAATCCAGATTATTTTTTACCCCTTGTGTGACACTCCCACGTTTGATGTTGGACTGATCCCTCTCAGACTGATGCTGGCTGAAGAAGAGAAGCATTGATCATTTAAGCAGCTTGCAAACCAAAGGCGGTATAATGGGCTCACTACCGAACCCCTCAGCGAGTCCTGCTTTCCACAGCGGGCTGCTGCAAAGTCAAAGCTATGGGCGGACAATATTTTTGGCAACCAGAGGAAGCTCCAGCTTTGGTGCTGCTCTGTTTCAGCTTGTGTGGAGAAAACACGAGGAGCAGCGAGGTGTGTGTGGACATGAGATCATATCATCCACAAAGCAGTGTGGAGAGTGGAATGGAGGCCTGTTTATCCTGACCAGAGCTACACGGCGCTCTGCTGTTTGCTCATCGTAACCATTTGCTTGCTCATCGCAAGAAAAGCGAATGCATTTTTTTTGGGGGGGAGCATCGCTGTTTTTGTGTGCAAGCCCCTTTATGTCTCATTAATGACATGTGTTGCATGCGTAGCCCTGTCAGGCTGACCATCTTCCCCACTCCTCTGTTGACTGTGACCAAAGCTGGTGATGAACGTGTGTGCTGGGAGAAAAAACCAGTTTAGGCCCGAGACAATGAGATGCTGTTTATGAAGCTAAATGGATTTTTGCTTTTTGCTCGTTGCTCCTTCAGCTCACCTGTGTGACTGACGTGGTCTGATTAAATAGCTCTCCACTCCACACCTCGCTCGTCCACACAATCACTCACACGCTGAAACCCGGTGGAGTGGGAGTCGAGCTGAGAATTAGTCTTAAAAAAATCCAGCTGAAACAAACAGTTGTGTTGAGTGGCGATTAAATTCTGTATCGTTTTTTCACAGACCTTCAAGTGAAAGAATTTAATCTTGACTGTGTGCGAGGACAAAAATCTGTCTAATGATGCTTGTGAGGATTTGTGTGTGTGTGTGTGTGTGTGTGTGTGTGTGTGTGTGTGTGTGTGTGTGTGTGTGTGTGTGTGTGTGCGTGTGTGTGTGTGTGCGTGTGTGCGTGTGTGTGTGTGTGTGTGTGTCTGAGCTGAGCTTCTGTTAGCTCAGCCTCCACCTCAGTGTGTGATAAGTGTGGTGCTCTGGTCCTGCTGGGTTGGACACAGACAGCGAGGAAGGCTCATTTGCAAACTTGCCAACGACTAAGCTGGATGACGCCTGCTGCTGTCTTGTCAGTTAAGACACTTTTTTTCAGCATTTCTAAGGACAGCTTTGAAACGGCAGAGCTGCAGCAGATGTGCAAGCATTTTGTCAGTACTACGCCTACAGTACATTTACATTCACTTACAGTAATGAGGGCACTGTGCCTGCTAGTGCTTGTAGCTACGGTTACGTAATTAGTTACCCAATTACCTGGCTTGTTGGTTTGTGAAAATGTCAGCTGTTTCAAAGCCCCCGACCCCAGAGAAAATGGCCGGTTTTTGTTCTATTGACATGTGTGCAGGTTGCGTGGTCGACTTGGGACTCTACCGTGTCTGATGACAGAAGACCTGCTCGTATTTATCACGCTTAAATCTACAGGTGCAGAAGAAACAGTAGTCTGTGTGTGTGTGTGTGTGTACTTACTACCCCCCCCCCCCCCCTCCCCCATCTAGCCACGCTCCTGAACAGACATTCTTCGTCACTCGCCTCTGACCAAGGCCTGCTCACTGTCCCTCGTTCTCGGTGTGGGACTCGTGGGGACCAGGATTTTTCAGTCCTAGCTCTCACTCTGGAACCAGTTGCCACCCTCAGTTAGGCTGTCCCCATCTCAGCCGGTTTTTAAGAGTCGCCTGAAAACCCACTTCTTCTGCTTGGCGTTCCCTGAATGTGTTTGAGGTCGGCCCTCTTTTATGTTGATTTTCTTCCCTGTTTTTATTGGTTACTTTATCCCTTGTTTTATCTATTTGTTTCTACTTCAATGTTTTAATCCTCTTTGCACTATTTTATATGCTTTTATTATCTACCTATTCATTGTGATTTACATTTCTTATGTACTGTTTTCAGCACCTTGGGCTCCTTGACAGGAAGGCGCTTTATAAATAAAGCTTTGATTTGATACTGAGGACCATTTTAACCATTTTCCCTACAAAGTGAGGACAATTTATTGGTCCTCACTTTTTTTTAGAAGCTTACCAATTGGTTTTAGTTAAAGTTAGGGTTAGGAATAGATCAGCATAAGTTATGGTTGGGATTAGGGTATGGGTTAGCCATAATACAGTCACAAACGTCAATGGGAGTGAATGGAAGGTCCTCAATATGATAGAAAGACAGATGTGTGTGTATATGTGTGTATGTGTGTGTGTGTGTGTGTGCGTGCATGCATGCGTGCGTGTGCGTGTGTGTGTGTGTGTGTTTGAGGCTTTATACCAAGAGAAGGTGACAGTCTGAAAGGATAAATAAAGGGACACCAACAGCGTGATCACAGATTTCCTAAAATTGGTTGACACGATCATTTACAATTAAAATCAATATTCTCTAAAGGCTACAGTCCCTTCATGTCTGATTACAGGAGGAAGTAGCCACAAACACTTTATGCTGCAAAGACGTGTGTGTTGGGGGGGGGGGGGGGGGGGATTACGTGTCTCTTTAAATAACAAATCATCGGGATTGGAGTGGATGAGTTAATGGTCACAGCGAGGCTCAAATGGCAGACGAAAACGAGTATAATGATGACTTAGTTAATGTTAAGGAGGAGCTGATGCAGATGTTGATGATTATGTCTCTTCAGCTTGCAGAAAAACACATATTCTAACCCTGCTACGCAATAAGGGATGAGAGAAGCCGTCAGTGGTTGTTAATGGTTTAACAGATGTTCTACAGGTGTTATTTTCTCACCATAATAAAAAAAAGTTCTTTAATTGTTTCATTTGGAGTAAAAAACTGACTTTCCTTTTTTATGTTCCAGCAGAATAGGGCTAACTCCCTTAGCAGCAGAATAAAGCAAAAGTTCAATGCTTTGAAAAATGCTTTTCCAATTCGGTGTCTTGCTGAGAGTTAGATGAGAAGATTGATAACGCTCTCATGTTTGTACGGCAGAAATGAAGAGACTCCCAGCAGTCAGCCAACTTATCTCCTCACAAAGAGAGACACGGCTGCACTGCGCCGGTCCAGAGGTAGCAGAGCATGCACACCAGTGCCTCTAATGCAACTGGAATTTTACATTTAAGATGCACAAAAAGTGTCCAACATAAAAAATAAATCACATCTTTATGAGGTTCACGAAACAGCAGGAAGACAGTCATGAAAAAGCTGTCTCCTTCCCTTTTTAAAGCCATAATTATGGTTACAGTCACCTCAACATATAGACAATAATACATTTATTGCAGATTTGTTTGCTAGCATTTTAAAAGAAACTCGTTATGCAATAGACAAAACATCGATTGTAAAGGAATAGATCTATTAGAGCTGATTATTTATATTTGCCATTTATCTGCTACCTCTGGGGTCAATCTTTTGTAAACATAGCCTATCATTCTATCTCTATGCTGACGATTGCCAGATTTACTCTCCATTGTGTCAGGAGAAAGGTCACTCTATCCAGTCCTTTGTGTCCTGTCTTAACGAGGTGAAGTCTTGGCTAATGGCCAACGTTCTACATCTGAATGAGGGAAAGACAGAGAATCAGAATCAGTTGAATTGTCAGTGAACAAACAATTCACAAACTAGGAACTTGCTTCGGTACTAATGTGCTACGTATAACATGAATAATAAGATTAAAAATCGAATAAAATAGAATAAAATATAATAAAAAAAACTAGAATAAAACTTTCAGCTATAAAAAATGGCAGGTAATGGTAACATGGCCGATAACGTGACTTTGTGTCGAGTACAGAAGACGAGCATGGTTGTGTGTTTATAATCTATTCACAAGTCTTAACAGCAGATGGAATGAAGCTGTTCTTATGGCGGGAGGTTCTGGTCCGGGTGGACCGTAACCTCCTGCCTGAGGGAAGCGGCTCAAAAAGTCTGTGACCCGGGTGCGAAGGGTCAGCTGCTATCTGACCTGCACGCCCCCGAGTTCTGGAGACGTACAGGTCATGGAGAGATGGAAGGCTGCAGCCAATCACCTTCTCAGCAGAGCTCACAATGCGCTGCAGTCTATGTTTGTCCCTCACTGTGGCTCCAGCATACCACACAGCGATGGAGGAGGTGAGGATGGACTCAATGATGGCCGTGTAAAACTGCACCATCATCTGGGCTGGCAGCTTGGCCTTTTTCAACAGAAAGTACATCCTCTGCTGGGCCTTTTTGATCAGGGAGCTGATGGATGGCTCCCACCTAAGGTCATGTGTGATGGTGGTTCCGAGGAAGCGGAAGGAGTCCACAGTGGTGACGGGGGTGTCTGTCAGGAAGAGGGGGAGAGATGGGGCTGTGACTTTCCTGAAGCCCACAATCACCCAGTTGAAAATCTCTCAAGATCAAATGTGACTTTGGAGTAAACAAACATGGTGGAGAAGAAGAAAGCATCCATCACCTTGGTCTCTGATTGGCTATGGGCAGTGCCAGTGTTTGTCCTCTGTAGAGTTATCTGCATACTGAAGTCACATCTGTTGCTATTCAGTGGAGATTCCGAAAATGACCAATCAGATTAACCTATGAAGCTTATATCATGTATACAGTTGTGGTCAGAAGTTTACATACACTTGTAAAAAATATAATATAATGGCTCTACTGAGTGTCCCGTTATTTCTAAAACTCTGATTTTTTTCTGATAGAGTGATTGGAACAGATACTTCTTTGTCACAAGAAACATTCATGAAGGTTGGTTCTTTAATGTCTTTATTATGGGTTAACAGAGAAAAGTGATCACATTTGCTGGGTCACAAATATACATACAGCAAAATGAACTAGCAATTTTGGTGACTTAGAAACGTGTCAGTGAACTGAGCTTCATAGCATGGCCTCTTAACTTCTTGTGAGTGATTATGAGTGACTACAGCGGGTGACTTCTCTTAGGCCAGGTAAATAGGGCTCATTGGATACAAACGCCCACAAACGCTACAATGGGAAAGTCAAAGGAGCTCAGCATGGATCTGAAAAAGCAAATTATTGACCTGAACAGTCAGGAAAGTCACTTGGGGCCATTTCAAAGCAGCTGCAGGTCCCAAGAGCAACAGTGCAAACAATTGTTTGTAAGTATCCCGGATACTTAATATATCAATCTAAGTTCATATATCAACCTGTTTGATGTAATTTTAATCCAAAGACTAATGTTTAATTTAGATAAATAAATTTAATAGCAAAAGTTATTTTGAATCAGAAGCTAGGATCTTTGCTTTCAAATAACCAGAAATATTATACCTTTTCTGTGTTTCGTTTCAATAATGAGGCAAGTTTAAAAATGAAGAAATTTATTACTAACAATTTTAAACTGAAAGATTTGAAACGACAATCATAAACAACAATTCAAGGATGACAATTTAATGACAATTTTTAACAGCTTTGATATTAAACTTGTTTTAAAAGCAAACCTGTGCCTGAATGGAAGCTAAATGAAAAATACAAGTCCAAAAATCAGACAAAAACAATCCAACACCTTTGATAGCTCCAAATTATGATTGGAGTGGATCCAAGGTACCTCTCAGGTCAAAGTGATGTTAAAGAGACAATGTGTAGTTTTTATTGTTACTCTCTGGAATTATCCATTAAAATTTTGTTGAAAACAAATTAAATGATGCCCAGTTGTTGAAAAATATTGGCAGCTTCATAGCATATAACCATATAACCATGAAAATCAGGTCTAAGACATTGGAGCAGGTCTAAGTTTCTGGGCGACACCATATTGGACACAATGTTTCCTTCTACGAGAGCCAGTGAGGACAAAACACATTTGCTGATTTGCAACAAATGTTTACAAAACGTTCACCATTCATAAACATTGTTGTTTTACACATTTACGTCTTCTCTCGTTGACAGTGATGAAAGGGAGTCTGGTTCGCTTGTCAACTGGAGGTTGAACGATCTGATGAAGTCCTTGCCTGAAAATTGTGCTCCCAGGTATTTTTGACCCTAATGGGCATCCATTGGTAAAGTCTTACTCAAACATAAAAATATTGCTTGCTTGCAATGATTTAGGTATCTACTACCCCCTATCAGTACCTGATAAGATTATCTTTGGAGCTTTATGGTAATCAGCAAATCCTTAAGGTTGTGGGAATGTGAAGATCGGGTAAAAAAAATGAGCACGATTGTCCTACTGTGTATACCGGGCCTAAAACATCATCAGCTTCCTACTAGAATACTTGTTAGCTATCGACAACAGGTAAAAAATTAATTATTTATAATCGTTCCACACTAAGTAATCAGCACTATCCCTTTAAGGCATTGAGAAAGATAAATTGTTCTTGTCTTTTAAAGATTTAGTATTGCATTTAAATGCTATAATAAATGAATAGCCATAGGCTGCCACGTGTGAGCTTCTCTTTTGTAAATTGCTGGTGATCACCTCTCAATAGCGTTATTAACTCGAAAGTATGTTGTTAACCAACTTTCAGTCCTTTTCTCTCTTTTCCTAAATGTTCAAATTTCTGTTTCTTGGTCATTTTCAGAGTTAGGAAAAAATGATTCATCCTTTGCTCGATGGAGGCAAAAGCAAGCAGTAGAAGGTCAGATCTTTTATTAGCCATCCAGCTGAGAACTTGACACCACTTAAGAGCAACACTCAAACTAAACGTTCCAGCACTGTTGATGAAATAGCCAAACTTCCCCTCTAACTCTATGTTCCAAGCAAGGTGCATTTTCAACAAAAGGATAAAAAATACCAGAAAGGGAGGGAAATGACTTAATGTCGTGTATAAGTTATTAAAGTTTCAGGTTACACCAGCCACTATGGATAAGTGCAGGCCCATCATAAAAGATTAAGTTACTCCAATGAAGTTGACTCAAAAAGGGAGTGAGTACTAAGGAAAAGGAAAAGGAATAACATGCAAGATTCATAAAGCAGGAAGAAAACCAGCGTGTTGTTTGCAACGTGGCATGTATTTGGAGTCTGGACTTTTCAGCGTTAAAACCATGATCCACACAGATGCATGGACCAACAACAGTAATTACAACACACATCCCATAGTTGCACTTTTTGTCATTTTAGGTAAAAAATAAAACTATCTATGTTTACAAAGCAAGTGAAGCCCTTCTGTGAGGTTTTAGTGATAAAATGTGACACTGGAGGGAAACGACTGTCACTTCGGCCTCAGATGGAGGAGATGCTGCTGTTGAAAGGAGGGCAATAAATAGAAAGATGTCAGTGCAGACATGTTGTTACTGTTAATAAATAAAAAATGAGCACCTCCTCAACCATCTGACCAATAAAACATGCAGATTAGTTCATTAACTTTATCATAAATGAATGCATGGAGAAATTGATTTTAAGTCTGTAAAAAGACATGAAACTATGGTATGTTACTCTAAGTTAAAAAAGGCTTTGCTCCATCCAAACATAAAATGCTCTGCCACCAAGAGATGGAAATGCAAATAATTTATATCATCCTCACACTCAGGAGGGTGGAAATGGTAAACAATGAATTAAGATGTCCTCAGATTTAAAAGCAGACACAACTATCATTCAAAAGGCACATTAATGTCATTTTTTAATTATGATTAGTTATAGTTATTTATATAACTTCGCTCCTCCATTCACCAAATATGGACTTTAAGCGTTATTGAAGTGTTTTATTTAAAAGCAATGTGGCAAACAACTGTGAAATATATTCAGACTTCTGATTCTTATTATTTGAATCGGCGCTCTGCAGATGTGAAAGTAAACTAAATCATTAAAATCACAGCTCAGGGCAGTCAAACTAACCTCTTCTTACCCTATCAATATTAAGTTGACCTTTAAAGGGGTCCTAGAATTCAAAATCACATTGACCTTGTTGTTGTTAAATAAAGACAGCTTGGGGTGTTTAAAGAGCAAATTGCAGGTTAAAGACTCCCATAAACCACTGTTTAGAGAAACATAGTAGAAACTGGTTTTAAACATTTTTTACACATACATAAATTATTTAGGCTTTTAGTCATTTTTGTGAGAAAGTTTTATTTTTATTTTTTTTGGGCCAAACCAAGTGACGTCAGCTGAGGGAGTCCTGTTAGCTTAATCCAGAGAAAAATGTGGATTCTAATGCGGCTCTGACAAAGAGGAAACTTTAAATGTTTATAATTCTACTTATGGTGGACCAAAACCATAAAGTTATGAGTTTGCTGCACAGCCGCAGCAGGTGAGTTAACATGTTAGCTTAAACTCGTGTGCTAACATCACAATATTGTACAGGTTACCAGAGGTGGGACCAAGTCACTGCTTTGTAAGTCACAAGTAAGTCAGAACTTACTGACTGAATGTGGTGTGTTGTCCTCTTTCGGCTTTTGAGGGTGACGGTGATGACATGGTGGGAATTCCGTGGAGTGAGGGATGATGGGAGATGGAGTTCTAGACTGAGGGTCTGTGGGTAGCGAGGCAGCTGGAGGGTGAGAATGTGACACCTATAAGATATAACCAGTATGATTTTGGCCTCTGATATAGAATTTTTTACTACCTGCCAACCGATTGCGCTTGTTGTTAAGGAGCGAAACAGTTTAATATTTGACCCGCTTTTGCATGAATGTTGCCAGTCTGCGTCAGCTCAGAGCAGAGCACATGTATTAAGATGTGCTTGTAAAGAACACAGAGTAATGTCGGTTACATGGACCTGGTGTGGATTTTAGGAGTCTGATGGTGAACTGAAAAACATCTTCAGTAAATATGCCAGGTGAGAGTAAAGCCGTATCAGCTTTAAAAGCTTGTTAACACCAAATCTCTTAAATGCTGTTTGTTTTATAACAATTTAGCAATTGCAGCTGAACATGTCTCAGAGGGCTGCGTATTTCCGCTAATGAGTTTGCAAAAAACAACCAAAATGTGCAAATAAGCAAAGCGTCTTGATTCAGGCGCAGACGCTGTTTCGTACTGAGCTACAGCTCACAGGGTTTCACACGCTAGAATAAACTTCATCACGTTGTCAACGTGAACTGTCACATGATTATCACTCACCCAATCACCTGCATTGACGTCATTTTCCCACAAATTGTAGTTCTTTGTAGTCCCAGTCTTTCGTCTTTTTCTTGTGCTTTTTCCTCCTGACACACACCACTACGAACGTTTTGATGACTCACAGACCCGCCCAACGGTACACCCTCCCTCCTCGAAACAGTTGACACCATTACAGCGCCGGGTGATGTTCAAGTTTCACTTTCTGTTTCCTCACGTATATATTCATGCAATATTCTTTATTATTGTTATTATTATTAGTGAGAAAAAGGAAAACTATATAGGCTACTACAGAAAAATTAGCTACAAATAGTCAACATTATTATGTTAGACTCCTGCAGATAATTATTAATGTTTTCATTTTTTTACAGTTTATATAAACGAGTGTATCTCAGAAACTATTTTATGGAAGCACTGCATTTATATAATTAAAATTTAGAATGTAAGGGTTGTATTGATGTATAGAAAGTTGAAATGCTCCAAAAAATGGCACCACAGCATATAAAAATGTAAATATAAGTTCTGGCGAATTTGTTCTATGGCAGGTCTTAAAGAGTTAAACAGATCCAGTCTCTCCCCCCCCCCCCCCCCCCCTGCTCTGTGCTGGTGTGCACTGGTGGGGCCAGCGAGGATCAGCTGATCTGAGTGCAGTTGAACAAAAGTGAAAGAAATTGGATAAACCTCCAACATTATTAAAAACGCAGCAGAGCATTCTTTTAAATGCAGTTATTCTAACCCCTAAAGTAAATATCAACCACTTAAACCCGACGGTTGTAAAGTCGTTTCAAAACCGTGCTTAATGTTTACCGATATATGCTAACTACACACGTACATAATTGGAAGAAGCTAGGCTAAACAACTTACCCCAGGAAGGCGGCCGGTCCAGACAGAGTACCTGGCAAAGTACTAAGAGCATGCGCACACCAGCTCACCCTCATCTTCCCCAGACTCTTCAACCTCTCACTGGATCAGGCAGCCATCCCGTCCTGTCTAAAATTAGCCACAATCATCCCAGTACCGAAGAAGTCTCCCATCTCCAGCTTAAATGATTACAGCCCTGTGGCCCTCACACCGGTAATCATGAAATGCTTTGAGAGACTAGTCCTTCAGCACATTAAGGATCACCTCCCCCCAGAATTCGACCCCCACCAGTTTGCATACCGTGCAAACAGATCCACAGAAGATGCCATCGCCACAGCCCTCCACGCTGTGCTGAGTCACCTAGAGCAGCGGCAGAGCTACGTCCGAATGCTCTTTGTGGACTACAGCTCAGCCTTTAATACAATCATCCCGGACATCCTCATCAACAAACTGGTCACTCTTGGCCTCCTTCCTCTCACATGTGCCCGGATAAAGGATTTCCTCACAAACCGGCCCCAGACTGCGAGACTCGGCCCTCATCTCTCCTCCACTCGCACACTGAGCACCGGCTCCCCACAGGGCTGTGTGCTGAGCCCCCTCCTGTATTCTCTGTACACCCACGACTGCAGTCCGACCCACAATAACACTCTCATCATCAAGTTTGCTGATGACACCACGGTAGACTGACTCATTTTGAAAGGAAACGAAGCAGAGTACAGAGAGGAAGTCCTGAAGTTGGCAGCATGGTGTTCAGAAAACATCCTGGCACTGAACACCAAGAAAACCAAAGAGCTTTTTGTCGACTTCAGAAGACACAGCACCGACTTGGCCCCCCTCTACATCAACGGGGAGTGTGTGGAGAGGGTCCACACTTTCCGGTTCCTTGGTGTCCTCATCTCTGCTGACATCTCCTGGGCGGAAAACATCTCAGCGGTCATCAAGAAGGCCCAACAGCGGCTGCACTTCCTGAGAGTCCTCGGGAAGTACAAGCTGAACTCCAACCTGCTGCTGACCTTCTACCGCTCGTCCATTGAGAGCCTGCTAACATACTGCATCACTGTATGGTACGGCAGCTGCACCAAGGCAGATAGAGTGAGGCTTCAGAGTGTGGTCAAGACAGCACAGAAGATCATCGGCTGTCCTCTCCCCTCCCTGATGGACATTTATTCCTCCCGTTGCCTCAGTAGGGCAGCAAACATCATCAAGGATAGCTCCCACCCTGGTTTCAACATGTTCAGACTGCTTCCCTCAGGGAAACGCTACAGGTGCATTAATGCAAAAACCCACAGACTCAAAAACAGTTTCTTCCCCAAAGCAATAACCACCCTGAACTCACACATGCACCGATAAAACAGCCCCCCACTTCCCACTTCCTCTATTGGCCACCACTATTTACACCAATTCTATGTGCAATAACTGTATATACATAACACTAATACTGTCCATATGTATATAGCGCTGCAGAACATTTTTTATGAATATATTTTATAACAAAAATGCTTTTGCGGGGAAAATTTGATTGTTTGAGGTTAATTCAATTCAATTCAATTCAAAAATACTTTATTAATCCCAGAGGGAAATTGATTAAATTCAGAGTTATTTTAATTTTACTGCAAACTAATGAACATCATCTCAAAATAAAGTTCTACAGTTTGAGTCACTGTGCCGATGGGTACATCTGTTACTACATCCAAACAAGGATGTTTGAGCCTTATTAATTACTTAATTATCAGGCTCAGGGTTTTGCTAAATGTGGAGAATATTTCAGAGGGGTCTATTGCATCTGGGATGTCATTTATCTTGCTTCTTGAAGGAGTTACAAGTTGGAATCACAGCTTATTCAGAAAAAGTCTGTGTGGTTCTGGTTCTTTTATCACGTGATACTTTCCATGTATTTCTTGTTATGTTAGTCAGATATAAAAAAACATCTACTGTTCAGTCAGGAAAGGTCATTTTACCTTCTAACTTATGTAATCATTGTGCACACAACGTATATATGAATGGTGAATTGATACTTCAAACGATGCATTGTTACACGTTTAATTTTAATTGTAGAAATATAAAATATGATATTAAATATACATAAAAAAAGTTCATGCATATGCATGTTGTATCCCTAAAATAAGTAAAAATTCTGGAATACTTGGAAAATTTTAGAAATACAAGCTTCTTGTGTGATCTACTTTCAGGTTTTCTGCTTTGAAATAAATGCAGAAAATTAAAGGTTCCATATCATGAAAAAACACGTTTTGGAGCTTTTTACCATGTTATATAATGTATAATATTATATCATTTCCTAGTGAGAACCCCGTTTTTGGCTGCATTTATGCATTTTCCTGCCTCATCTTCATTTTGGTCCATGGAAAGATTTTTCCTGCATCCAGAAGAAACTCGCCCACCAGGCATTTCTCCTACCCCTGAATCTGGTCTGGTCACGGTTCTGAAATCTGGATATTCTGTAGATATTTTGACAAATTACTTCTGTGTTGGTGATAACAAACTGCCGTAAAAGCCATGCAACATATCTACAAAGACGCACGTACTGGCCAGCTTAGGTAACTTGTTTTGTAACAGACTTGGTAGTCTGGTGGTTAGAGTGCTGGGCTGGTATGTAGTTTATCTCCCGGTCGTGGCAGTCTTTTTTTTTTTATTCTTAGCTACACTTGCCAGTATTATGTTTTCAACCCTTTATTGGTTAACTGTTTAAAATATAAAGACTAATCTGTTATTTTTATTTATTTTTTTACTTTCTTTGTTTATTTAGCCAATGGAAATTCATGTGAGTCCATGTGAGGTGAGCAGAGTAAATCAACTAAAATGCTGCTCTGAAATGACCAAATTCAAAGATCTATCCATTCATCCATCCATTTTCACCCGCTTATCCGGAGTCGGGTTGCGGGGGCAGTAGCCGAGAGGCCCAGACTTCCCTCTCCCCAGCCACTTTAGCCAGCTCCTCCGGGGGAATCCCAAGGTGTTCCCTGGCCAGGTGAGAGACATAGTCCCTCCAATGTGTCCTGGGTCTACCTTTAGGCCTCCTCCCGGTTGGACGTGCCCGGAAAACCTCACCAGGGAGGCGTCCAGGAGGCATCCTGACCAGATGCCCTTGCCACCTCAACCGGCTCCTCTCTCAAAGATCTTTAGAGACAAAATATTTTGCAGAAAATGATCAATAATACTAAAATATAGATACATCAGCTTCAGCTGGCTAAATAAATTACTGCCGACACCGGGAGTCAAACCGGTGTCAGCTCATGGCAAAATGAGACAAAAGGCAGGAGTTTAAACCACTAAACTACCAGGACCACTGTGACAGCATTCTTGCCTTTTGTTATAGGTGCGATTTGTCAAAGCAGGTGTGGGCTTAGCTTTGCTAAAACCAATCTTTTGAGTTCCGGGTATAAAATCAGCCTGATGAAAATAACTTTAAGATAAATGACATCTCAGTAGTGCCAATGGTAATATTTTATCATATATTGTGCCTATTTTTGCTCTCAAAGTTGTAAGATAGCAAAATGCGGCTTCTTTAAGAAAACTTTCAGATATGACTGATAATTTTTTTTATTATTAAGTATTGGAACAGCATCAATAATAAGAAATGAGAAGATTATGTCTGATCGTCTTTCTTTTTTACTGAAGTATAAATATTTGCTTAAATCTGCCAAAATTTTAAACTTTTAAGAAGAAATGCATAAAAATCCTGATTAACGCTGTATGCTGCGCTACAAGAGGCTGTAAACTATTGCAGTAACAGGAAGTATGTAGATGAGGGCTGAATGTCTGACAATTAAATAAAAGACAGAAAAGTCGTTGTGACGGCGGCTTGAGATTAACTGAGGACTTGCTGGCAGGAGCAGACTCAGGAATCATTTATTCCACCCAAAGCAGCAGCGGCGGCTCTAGGTGCCTGGAAAACGGAGCAGAAAGCCGGGGCTGGGCCAGACTGAGGCAGCAGCTTGTTAGAGACACCCCACACAGCTGAGCAGCCTTCTGTGGCTTCGTCCTGGTTGCTGCGGGGTGGAGGGCGGGTGCAGTCCTTGTAACTTTGCTGTTGCTCCCCAGGCATTACCAATGCCTGAGTGACAGCCGCACCCCTCCCCCCACTGCCTTTTGCATGTTTGTATTTGCATGAATATCCTATTTTAAACTCTCCTTCCAGTAGAACAGATTTAAGGATGATAGTTCCCCTTTCGAGATTCATTCATAACAGCATTATATCCTGCAACATTATTTAAAGCGATGTAAAGATTTCTGTGCTGCTAAACCAGACTGAGATGTAGAAGAGAACAGAAACTAGGGCTGCACGATGTCAGGAAAACATGCAACGCACAATAACAGTGATTGATATTGTGATGACGATATGACTTGCAGTTAATAAACTTTTATACTTAACAACAAAAAAATAAATAAAATAAAAAAACTAAGAAATTACTAAATTAAAGAATGACAAAAAAATTGGAAAAGCAAATATTGTGATCAAAAGATGTGAAGAAAGGGAAAAAGAAAATTAACAAGAAAAGGCAGTGGATCTTGGGAAAAACAGCAGAACAAAGCTAACTCAGGTGTTTGCTAGCCATCCAAATGAAGTGCTGTCTGCCTAGGAGGCGGGCATCTAATCTATAAAAACCCACCCGATTGGCCAAATGAGTGAAAGACTCTTTTTGATTTGTCACAAAAGTCATGCTTCTGTTCGACTGACAAAAGGCATCATGTGTAGCAGACATTTGAGGGGACCATTCTTTGCGGGTTTTTTAAAGTTTTTCGCGATATGTGTATTGCGAATGCCGATTTTGCGATGCTGCTACATTTGCGATGTATTGTGCAGCCCTAATAGAGCCACTGATAAATATCAGCTGTACTGCTTCATTTGGTCGTGAGCCCCTGCCCCATGTTTCTGTCTCTCAGGCATGTCCAAAGTGCGGTCCGTGGGCCATTTGCGGCTTTCGGAGTAATTTTTTGCAGCCCTCAATTTCTTGAATAATCCATTCTGTCTGTTCTGCAGACTGATGATACTTTCTAACCTTTGTATGTTCAGATGTTTACTAAAATGCCTATTTGAACCTATCTTAAAGAATACACATGGGGAAACAGTCCCTTTAGCATATTTAAATAAAGAAAGCACATTTTTCTGGGGCACAAGCCAGTATGTGACTTGTAAAGAATGGGTCATTTGCATCTTACTTATGAACCATAAAATGTGAGATTCCATAGAAATATGAAATATCAATCTGATGGATCTTTGAATATTTTAACCAGAAGATCGGAACTTTTTATTGCAGGGATTAAGCGACACTTCATATTAAATCCAAGGAAAGAGAGAGTCAGGTTTAAAATAGTTAAGAAATTTATTTCTACACAATTTAAACAAGACTAACTTTAAACACTCTGTGTACTGATGGAACTAAGGTGGAGTGAGACGTGAAATGATGATGGTGTGTGTGTGTGTGTGGAGTGTTAGTCAGAACCAGCGGATCCGGAGAAGCAGTTAGTTCTGAGTGGGATAGAATGGTTCGCTCTAAACTTTAGTACGAGATTTATAACACACATGAAACGCCATCTGTCAGTCTACATACCCAGGGGAAGCCTCCATTAGATCCAGAATGCCAAGGTCCTCACAGACCCACCTTGGTACCAAAGCCAGTAGAAAAGCAGCGGTGCCGACTAAACTAGTCTTGGAATGCTTCCAGGTCACGACAGGTTATCACTGGCATCTCTGAGACCCTGAAGGGGACGTGAGGTTCAGCTTTTATTCTGAAGGAACCATTGCGGTCAGGTGTAACTTGCAACAGATTTTATCCAGCTTGTCGAGGTTCTTTATGGCTGAAGAGGAAGTCCGGATGGCTTGTCCCAGACATCTCTAGCATGCTTTGAACTAAAGAAAAGGTGGCGTGGGATAGTTTTTATAATTGTCATATTTTGGTTTACTGGCAAATCAGAATTTGACAGGCAAAAAGAAGGTTTATACAAACACCACAGAAAACTACGCCTTGCGCCAGAAACGAAGGTTCTGATTGGATCAGACAAAAGGAAATGTGTCATGTGGTTTTAACATTACGTGTCCTTAGTGTCTAGTGCAAATGTCCATGATTATAATTACTTGTAAAATACTGCTGATCACAGGATTATAATATAATGCATTGAACTTATATAGCGCTTTTCAAGACACCCAAAGACGCTTTCACACACTCTCACATTAACACACTGCTAGTGATGGTAAGCTACTTGTAGCCACAGCCGCCCTAGGGAGGTCTGACAGAGGCGAGGCTGCCATTTGGCACCGTCAGCCCCTCTGACTACCACTAACACAGGCAAGTTGGGTGAAGTGTCTTGCCCAAGGACACAACAGCAGGATACCCCTGGCAGGAGCTGGAATCGAACCCATGACCCTCCGATCA
Organism: Nothobranchius furzeri; assembly: GCF_043380555.1. Taxonomy (NCBI): domain Eukaryota; kingdom Metazoa; phylum Chordata; class Actinopteri; order Cyprinodontiformes; family Nothobranchiidae; genus Nothobranchius; species Nothobranchius furzeri. The sequence continues at coordinate 45,293,417 of NC_091750.1, read as the reverse complement.
TGGGGCAACCCGCTCTACCACCTGAGCTACTGCTACCCCATAATATCAAGTAATAACATTGTCATTTCACAGATTGATTGAACATTGGGCTCACATTATAGTTAATGTTAATGTTAAGTTGTTAATTATGTATTTATCAAAATAGTTCTTCGTCTTCGCTGTAACAAAGGTGAAGCAGTTCAGATGAGCAGAGTGCATGAACGACCTTGGCCGCTATCTCATGTAGATTATCCTGTCAGAGACTTTATGTCTCTGCTCGAGCAGACGCAGCAGATCATGACCTTTAGGTCAAAAACAGGACATTCAGGACACTACAGACTGAACTGTGGCTGTTGCTGACACCACTCATGAAAGAGTTAAAAAAAGGTCTTGAAAAACTTGTGAAGACAGCAGCACAAGCAGGGAATTCCCATCTTCCCCGAGCTTCTTTCACCAGGTCCTCCTGTGGGATCTGAAGGTGTTAGAGATATAAAAGCAGGCCCTGGGATGGTCCGTGCCCTCCAGCCAGCAGGCCGTTCCTGAAAGACAAATGCCAACACTGCAGATTTTCCAGTCGGTGTTCCGTTTCTGAGCATTCTTACCTCAGATGTATATTATTTGTTGTAGGCTTTAATTGTCCGTTGTGTTTATTGTTCAGCACTTTGTGCTCTATAAATACATCTGGATTGGATTGCTTACCTGTTATTAGTGGCGGCTGAAAGACAGACAGAAATGGTTGGTGTTGGTTAAAACAAGCCTCCTCCTCTGAGTTTAAGTCAGGGTCGTGGTTGTGGACGGGGTGAAGAGTTCAGCTGCTTTTCTGCATCAGATGCAACCAGTCACAATGGTTTTGGCCTTTGGTGAGCATGCCTTCCGGAAGTATTGGAGATGTTCACTAGGAGGAGTTCTCATGCCAGATCTTTGATTCACTGCAGATACAGAATTGTGCAGCTGTACTGGAAAGGCCTTTGAGTTCTCAGAAGAGCAGGAAGACCAAAAGCAGCAGCAACACTGCTGCTCTGTGTCCTGCAACAAGGGTTTTGTGCTGTTCTCGCCATGGCTACAGTCAGTTTGGTTATACTTTGACTGCAGCAAGCTGTAAAATATATTTATGCAGACAATAAACTCAAAGGTACCCTTCCAACTGCTCCCCCTGAGCTGAAAGTAGCTGATCACTGTGGATATTGTGCTCCTTCACAAGCCTGAATTCCCCAGAAATCTCTCTGGATTTCTGGCTTACATGACCTCCTTTATCTTCCTGCTTCATTTTCTCACTGGCAGGCAGTTTGCTTGTGTTTGGTTTTTAGTGAAACATATGCCTGATTATGCTAACTGGGAGCTTTGACGTCACCAGGAAACTCTTCCTCTTGTTACCTATTTTCCCGTTGGAGTCCACAACGCTTTGCCGCAGAGCTCATCAGCGAACCCAGTGCTAGATGCTTTCGTCCGTTTTCTGGGCAGAGAGGAGGTCTGGGTATCTCGGCTTAAGCTGTTCGCCCCTGTGACCCGGTCCCAGATAAGCATCAGAAGGAAACAGGGAGGAACAAGTTGATTTCATGACTTTGTATAAGGTGGCGAGGGACATAGAGCTCAAACAGTGCAGCACCCATTGAAGGAATTTTCTGTCTTTCCTTCAAGGCACATCCACTCTGATCTGCTGCTTAGATCAATGATTCAGGTCACATTCGTGGCATCAAGGAGCTTTACCCTGATTTAGGATTTGTCTTGATCTGAGGTGGATATATCTACTTTGGGTGTGAACTTTTGAACTGGCAGAGGTTTGGTTCAACAGAAGGCATCTTTGTTTCCTCAGTTATATATTTATATCACAAAAAGGACTGAAGACGGTATTTTAAGTGTTTTTAAGGGGTTTGGATTGTGCATCGACAGAACACAAACACACGGAAGAGCATGACAATCTCATTTATGCAGCAGCGCTTCCCGATGCGCTGACCCAGATGGTATTTCCCTGTCTAATTGCAGTTACTCAGCTTTTCTCATGATACATATTATGAAATCTTTTTATGTGATTCATGCCTGACTATCTTTGTGCTCAGTGTTGGGCCTTAGAAGATGAGAGCAGCCGTGCTATTAGCAGATAGTTCATTCCAGTGTAAAGAAAAGTGTCTGAGGTTGATTTGAGGACATCGCTCTTCCTGCATCAGCCTGTAATTACGAAGACAAACATTCAGACAGAAACATAAATGATTCACTTTGAGAAAGAAAGGCATCGATGTGCCTCGATAGCTTTCTCAGAAAGAATATTCTGAGACAAGGGGTAAGAAGTTTCAATAATGAAAAAACGATTAATAAAAAACTGATTTAAGGAGACTCTGGAGCTAAAAGACAAAGTGCCAAGGCAGCAAAAGTTAGGACACGTGTTGAATTTCTAAGACAAAGCTTCCAGTGTATGTAGGTCAAACCCATATTTGTTCCCCAGCATGTCAGATTAGATTTTATTTTCTAATTGGTTCATTAAAAGTGTGCATCATTACTGCAGTCATTGTTTCCATCTCTGATTAGGAGCCAGAACTCAGAATTTCTACAGAAGGATTAAAAAGCTGTTTTCATCTCAAAAGATGCATTTGCTCTACTCAAGTGAAACTAAAAGGCCTGATGTACACACACACACACACACACACACACACACACACACACACACACACACACACACACACACACACACAGAAGCCATAAACCCCAGGATGTTGCGTAAAAATTTAAAGACCAAGTTCACTTAGAAAACCATTTTTTTCTTTTTTTTATTACGATCTCTAAGCTTCATATTCAGACCTAAGATGAAAATAGTCTCCTACATCTGTCTCCTGAATTAGATGCTGATAGAAAACATGCAATGAAACTCTAGGATTAGAAAAGCCTGACAGATCTATGTCACACTGTCACTTAACATTCATGGACTCACACATCTTGGCATGTGACAGGGAAGGCTGTCATTAGTTTGGCTTCCAGGAAACAGCAGAGAACATCTTGACTTGTTGAAGCTAATTGTTAGCAACATCACCACATGGCAGAACTCCTTCAGGTTTGTGTTTTTAATGGAGATAAAACATCAATGTTGCAGAGCAAACTGTGTCAGTGGTACAGTCACTGTCTGCTAGCCAATCAGAGGAGAGCTTTCTGAATATAATGAATATTATTGAGCAATACTCTAAATCCTGCCGTTTTCTGCCTCCTACTCCTCCGGCTAACTTCTACTTCCTGAAACAGAAGCATCAGACAACGACTCACAAGGCATTCACTCTTACTGGTGGCCACATCATGAGATGATGTGTTGTATCAAGAGCTTACCTCTTAAGGTTGGTTTATGCTTGGCGTGTCCGCGACGTCCGCACGGCTCCACGCGGCGAAATTGCGTCATTTTAACAACCACGCCCCTCCACAGCGCCTCTGCATAGTCCAAAATTTCCACACCGCACACCTAGGAAATTTTCTAACCACGCGGACGGTCGGACGCGGAAAAACATGGCGGACCGGCAAGAACTAGTATGGCAGAGGTTCGTAAATACAGACATTTGTATGATTCAGCTGTCAGAGATCACCGTGATCAACATGTAGTTAATAATTCTTGGAGAGGAATAGCTCACACTGTCGGAAAAGACGAGGACGCTGTTAAAAAAATGCTGGAATGCCATGTTGTAAACAGTAATTTCTACTTCTACTATGGTGTAGTGTTGGATGCATGCCGTAGAGCTCCATGCTGCCCCATTCAGTCTGGGAGAATACTGGCTCACCGCAGAGACAAGCCGCATGAACCATAAACGCTGCAAGTTGTGAAGCGCGTTCCATCTGCGAGCCGCATCACCAAGCGGAAAGTGAATGCGTCAAGCATAAACCAAGCTTAAACGTCTCTCCCCATAATGGAGGGAAACCAGTCCAGGTCCTGGAGATCCCCATCATGTTTTAGTATTTTCTCTGCGCCAGCACACCTGACTTAATGGTTGAATTGCCAGTTCAGCAGCTCATCGTGCTCTGCAGAAGTCTGTTATTCACCTGCTGATAATAATCAGCTGTGATGATGCAGGGAAACAAGTAAAACATGCTGGATGTTGGCACTCCATGACCAGGGTTGGTTATTCCTGCTATAGTAGATGTTTTTGTATTTAATTGTTAAGCTATTGATAATTTATTTTACCTACTGTGCCATTTTACTTGTGGTTGGGTTTAGAATGAAGTCCTGATCTATCGGATTCATTTTTTCTTTTCTTTTTTGTTTATTATTGTGTTTGGGAAAATGTCCTTCAGATACAGAGCCTGAAACAAACAACTCAAATATTCAACAGTCTGTTTTTCCTTTATCCAGTTACAGCTTAGTTCTGTGTCCCTTAAAATAAGAGGAAATAGAAAAACGTGAACACTGGAGGTTTACTTCAAAGTCTCAGGTTCTATTTTATTTTATTTTATTTTATTTTATTGTGCTTCTCCATCAGCTCAAACACGCCTCAGTTGTCACCTCTGGTCCATCGTCATCAAAAAACGAGGCAGCGTGAAAAATTTCTATCATTTGATTATAAATATCAGCAACTGAGCTCGTTCACTTCTCCAGAAAGTAGCAGGTTCACAGAAAGTCGGGGGCTGTCACCCAGCAGGCCGTGTTTTCTAGAACACTCACTTATGCTGAAATTACCGTCACACTCACCAAGGGAATCTGGTGCCCAAATGCTGCACCCAAATGTGATGAATTCTTTATTAGATGTTTGTGATTCATGTCAGTAATTAAAATCCAGAGACATGCCCTATTCAGCTTCTGGCATCACTCAGACTGCGAGCCCTGAGACCAAGGGCTGAAAGATTTCAGAGCTGTGGAGAGAAGTCATTGCTTTTACTGCACAACCCTGGCTTGACGCACAGACCCATGACACTTTCACACCTTTAGTAGATTGTGTGTGCATATTGGGTGATTTCTTCTTTCCCATGCTCCTATCAGCCCATTGGAATTGCATTTATGGTCTCACAGGCCCCATTTAAGGAATGACTGGATATTTAGCTTCCTCTGGATCCTAATAGAAAAAATGATGGATGAAAGGAGTTCAGCCGAACAGCTCGAGAAAAATAGCCACGAGGTAGATGGGATAAAAATGCAGTATTCTTCTTATTGGAAGCATAATGGATAAAGTGTATTTAAGAGCAATACCTTTTAAAATGCTCACAGTTTATTTAAGCACAAAGCGAGAGGACTGCTGCGAGACAAGGAGACCTTGAGCTGTGTCTCATACAGACGAACGCTGTATACATAACAATGCTGTAAGGTGCCTCTGACAAGCACCAAATGCCAAGTATGACTGCATCAAAGCTACTAGTGCATTTTAAACTGTGTTAAAACATTAAACGCAAACACTGGCTTCTGCAGAGTGGGACTTGTTTAAGTCTAACCGAGTCTTGGCGAAAATAAGCTGCAGCAATTAGTCGGCATAGCTGATGCATCAGAGCCATAAACAAGTAAACTCATCTTTACCACAAAGTCTCATTTGCATGTTAAAGACGTGTTGCTTTTCAGTGATTAACAAAATGTAAAAATCCCTTTAATGATGCAATATTTGATTCAATTCTGTTTATTTCTATAGCTCCAAATCACAGCGTCTCAAGACACTTTACAAAGTAAACATTCCATTTGAACCTACTTACAGAGATGTAACCAAGTCACCGCTTTGCAAGTCACAGGTAAGTCACAAGTCTTTCCAGTCAAGTCTCGAGTCAAGTCCAAGTCAAAGACAACCAAGTCCAAGTCGAGGTCAAAGTCAATGATGTGGAAGTCCGAGTCAAGTGCAAGTCCTTAACTTTGAATTTTCAAGTAATAATCAAGTCATCTGTCACACGTCAATTTAATGACAATGATAATAAATACATTTCAGAAATAAAGCTTCTTAAAGCTTCATTTATTTGCTCAAACAAGCAGAAAGTGCAACTGAAACTGATTATAAACAAAGTGCTGCTGCAGTTAGCAGAACAAGATCACATCCAGAATGAAGAACGATTCATGATTTTTGTCCATGTCGTGTCACTTTTGTGCTAAAGTATCAAATATGCTCAAGTCATTATCAAGTCAACAGATGCAAGTCGATTCAAGTCGCAAGTCATTGGCATTCAAGTCCGAGTCAAGTCGTGTCTTTATAGATTTTATCAAGTCAGAAGTCATTAAAATAATGACTCGAGTCTGACTTGAGTCCAAGTCATGTGACTCAAGTCCACACCTCTGCATACTTAACAGCGTGTTGAGTTCAGCTCATTAACCCTTCTGTTGTGTTAGGGTCAAAATCGACCCATTTATGTGTAAAAAGTACATTTTCCTTTTTTGTCCTGGAATGAGGCTTCATCTAATCCTCAGACACACCTATTTAAATGCAGCAAAATCAATTTTCACAATTTTAGTAAATTTTAAGGGTCTCAAAAAAATAAATAAAGTTACATCTGTAGTGTTACGGGTCCAAAATGACCCAGCAGAGAAAACTGGCTGTTGATGCATCACTTCACTCTCTCAGGCTCAATATAAGTTTTGATAAAAGGACGAACAACTAAGTCCTTCAGGGGTACTTCTGAGTTAAAATATGCTCATGAAATGCATACGTGGAGTAACCAGGTAGGTAGGTTTTGTCATGTTCTGAGGAAGGTGTCTAACCCAAGACATGCAGAATCAACCCAGGAGACGGCATAATGAAAAATTATATTTTTATTTGTGGATAACGGTAACTGAGGGCGCACTGGGAATTCCAGTGGATGGGGAAACAGGAAATGCAGCGTCTGGAGGGGAGAGCAGATTAGAGGTGAGTCCTGAGAACTTTAAGTCCAACAGATAATGAGTGAGGGGACTTACTCGGGGAAAATGAGTTCAGCGAGTAAGGGGATGGGTAACGAGGTGGGGGTATCCAGGTGAGTGGGTAGTCGTTGGAGAGCAGGTCGATCAGAGGTGAATGGATGATGTGGCGTGTGAGCAGAGCAGAGTCCTATTGAGCGTGGTGTGGGAATAATCCAGAGATGAGGAGAATTTGAGGTCGGAGATCCAAGAGACGTAAAGTCACAAAAGTCCCAGGATAAGGTACACGTAATAATGTTCACAAAAACCAAGAGCCAAGTATGAGGGCTGGAAACTACCAGTCAGTAGCAATCATCCGGCGTCGAGTAGTGTCACCTTCTTCCTTAAGAAGCCAACCCGCTGATTAGCTGATCAGGTGCAGCTGCCGCTCCCTCTCCTGCAAGAAACAACTCAGAGATCTCATGAAGAGAGACGAGTACTCACCCCCGGCTCATGACAGGTTTTAACGTAGCACATATGCAACACCTGCCTCCAGAGGGTTAAACGCTATGGGTTGCTCTGAGGATCAATTATGGCCCAAAATGCACAGTTATGGCCCAAATCACCAACACACACACACACACACACACACACACAGAGAGAGAGAGAATTTAAATGATGGTTTGTTTTCATTGTTTCCATTGTTTAGATTATGGTTAATTCAGAACAACATGCCTTCACTAACACCATATTATTTTCAATGTTCAGTTTATGGTCAATGCAGGTGCATGTGCGCGCACACACAACCACACACACAGTGTTGTTTATCATTGTTCGTTTTATGGTTAAATTATTTGGTTAATTGGTCTGATTAAATAAAAGTTGGTTTCATGGAGAAAAAAAAGACTTGTTGTCTTTATCCTACCATTTATCTATGTGGGTCCGTTTTGACCCGAAACACCAAAGATGTCACTATTGTTAATAATTTTAAATAGTGAAAAAAATACAATTTTTTTTGGTGGGTGTACTCTTTATAACACATTTATATTTAAAGGGGCATTATGGAAGTTTGACAGCCAAAACATGTATAGAAATAATAAATTTCTTCTTCATACATTCTCCTGCACTGCCTTGGTCCTGTAGAATGAGCCCTGGCATTTTTACTGTGATTGCCTGTTTTCCTGTAAAATCACAGAAAAAGAGAGCTGCTCGGGTCGAGCAGAATGCTTCATGCGCGTTCACGCTCAGGAATCGCACGTAGCATTTGCTATCAGTAGCTTTAACAGCAGAGACTTTGTCGCTGTTCCTCACGCCTAGTGATGAACCTAGCTACATTTCTGAGGACCCTTAGTTACTTTCTGTAGAACCTTCTTCTACATATTTCCTGCAAATTAGCAACAAAATAGCCATTTTTGCTCCGAACTGTTCTTTGGTTTGACGTTGTTTCAGGTGAGTGTTACTAGTGTGTAGCTCACCTTGTACGATGTCTGACTCTCATGCAGAAGACCTGGGTACGTTTCTGGATGTGAACATAGTTTATTTAGAGTTTCATTTTTACATCAATGTTTTTTTTTTACAGTATGATGCCCAAATTTTTATTTGAGACTCACTGAACGGCATTGAATTCACAGATAAAAAAAGATGTGGGTTCAACTTTCATTTTGGAACAATTTTTTCAAGCAAGGGGAGGGAATGATCTGAGCATGCAGGAGGACTGACCCATCATAAACCTTTGTCGGCTGTGCTGAAGAGAAAGGTACAGAACCAAATTATTTAATTAATTAGCTGCACATTCTCCTGTCCCCTGTCCTCTGGGCCACACACACACACACACACACACACACACACACACACACACACACACACACACACACGCGCGCACACACAAGGGACTGTCTCAGCTATTTTCGTAAAGGAGTGTGCACGTACAGCATGCGCGCCTCATGCACGAGCCTACTATTGAAGCTGTCGTTACGCTTTTGGCCTGAGGGGGCACTCGCAAGCATAAAAATTCAAAAGTCCGTAAAGTCAAAATAAATATATTTAGTGAATTTAAACAGTTTTTGCAATCAAACGAGTGGTGCATTTTAAAATAATGTGTCTGTGGAGCCAACTAAAAAACTATTCACACACTGGTTCCATTTAAATGAATGCACACTAACCCCCAAATTCCACTACCTCCGCTCTGCTCCGCTCCGGTCCGCCCCCACCTTACGCAGCCGCTCGCTTCCGAACTCAATTTTTACTGGTACCCGCTCTACAACAGCTCCGCTCCGGTGCGGAGACCTGAGGAGACAAACAAGCATGCGCGGGATTTTCGAGATCTTGCGATACAGTCCGAGCAATAAACGCGGAAGTTAGATCCAAACACCCGTTGTGTGGGAGAAGCATCAAAATGAACTGTTTAATCTGCCCATCATGTGTGTTGAGAGATCAGCAGTGTTTGGATTAACAAAGTGTGTCTACTTTGATAGTGGAAACTGTATTTATGGCTTAATTTTGTGCATTTAAACTTCAGCCGCCATTGATAGTGGTTAAAAGTTGTTAAATCTGTGCATATGAAACAAAAAACGCCTTTTGTTTATCGATTTATTGTGAAAGACGGAAATTGTGCTTGCTCCTTTTCCTGTTGGGCCCTTGTGATTTCTGTCCATTTACTGCGGAGGTGCTCCGGCGTCCGGCGAAAATAGGATCGATTCTATTTTTGCCGGACGCCGGAACAGAGGGCGGCGCACGGCGCCGCACTGCCGGAGCACGGCCGCAGTAGTGGAATAGCTCTGATTGACTAGAACGGGACCGATTTTACTCCGGCGTCCGTGTCGGAGCGGAGCGCAGCGGAGCGGAGGTAGTGGAATTTGGGGGTAAGCCAGCAATTAGCTGAAAAATAACATTTGAAGAAAACTGGTGATTTTAAGCATTTTTAAATCATGGGTCCAAGTAGACCCGCTAACACCACAGGTGTAAACAGCTTTCTAACACAATACAAGGGTTAATCCAGTTAAAAGTGTCCTACCTAAGAAAATATGGAGCTAGGATTGAGACAATATTACGCATGTAACCGAGTTTTGTAACTTTTGTAGCATGTATATTCTTGTTTTTTAACATGTAACTTTTGGTACGTAACTTGTAACTTTCATTTTGTAACTTGCATGGGGAAAAAAAATCAAGTTCCATATCACACGTCTCAGTCTACAGTTACAAAATTTAAATCTAGGTGTTACATTTTCTCCCAATTCTAGCGTCCCTCCTGCTTCACAAAGAACCAATGACAGGCTTTATCTGACCAGCCAATCATGAGTCTTGGATTCCTGACCAATCATGGCAAGAGGTCAGATGTCTGTTGTACAGCTTACAACCAAATTTGCTCACATTCTCACCTTTTACAAATAGGTGGTGGAAATTAGAGAAAGTCAACTGATGTAAATAAAGAACTTACATTTTGAATCAGAGCAGGATTTCATATACGAAACACACGATTGGCAGATAAGACAAAGCCTGTCGTTGGTTCTTTGGGAAGGAAGCTAGAATTGGGACAAAATGTTTTGTACTAGTAGACTTGAGTTTTGTAAATGTAGACTGACATGTGTGTTTTGAAAGTTGCACACAGCATTTTTTCCTGCAATTTACAAAATGAAAGTTTCATGTTACAACACAGGAAATACGTACATGCTACACAATTAAAGTTATGTGTTACAAAACTAATATTATATGTTACAAAGCTAAAGTTATTTGTTACAAAATCTGAGTTACATGCTACAAAACGAACGTTACAGTTACAAAACATGTTACAAGTTACAAAACCTGGTTACAAGCAATATTGTCCAAATTCTAGCTCCGTAAGGAGACCCTGTCGACTGACTCGACAGCAATCATGTAGTGACAGTGGGGAGGAAAACTCCCCTTTAACAGGAAGAAACCTCCAACCTTCCATGTGTTGGTTTCACATGTTCACATTGTTATCTTCAGCTGCATGTCAGATCCTGGTCTAAGGTTGGTTTGTGAGACAAATTTAGGAAAGATTAGTAATGTTTAAAAGGAAATCAAGACTAATTGGAGAGATAAAGAACACAGCATTCTGTGCAAAGATGAAAACAAAAAAGTTAAGGAGATGTTAACACATCAAAAGGATTCATCCGCAGTCACAGACCGCAGTGACTGAGACACGCCCGAGCAGGTGAGAGAAAAACCAGAACAGCAGGGTTTTCTGTGGCTTTTGCCTCAACATATTTTATCAGTTGTTTAAAACAGCTTTACTCTCTTCCTGGTCCTCCTCTTTTCTTTGCTCTTTGATCTTCTTATGCACTGATACTTTAGGACGAGTCTTCGAGACCACTGCTGTGTTTACTCACATGTTGCTAAGTATCAGCAATGCGTTGAGTATCACGTCGTGATCCCTGTTGTTTGGTGTCAGCTGTGGAATCAAGAGAAATGGTTCAGTACGATTCCCTGCAGCGTCCACTCTGTGTGATATCTACACATGTACAATCAGTAATTGCTGAACCTCCTGACCCTCCTCCTGCCTTGTAGTCCTTCCTTCAAATAGCCGGTTGACTCCTGGCAACAGCAGCCTGTCCTTTCTGGATTTCTTCACGCTGAACACAGCTGGACGTCGTGTTCTGATTCTTAAATGTTGAATTTAGAAATCTATTTGAGAAATGAACTGAACATATGATTGAACCTGTAATCTTTATGCTTTTACCGTATAGTCACCCTTTTGTGTCAGATGTCTCCTATAGATGGAGCACAAAGCACCGTGGTGGAAGTTTCAGCCTAGGTCTGATACACAAAAGCTGAGTGGGAATAGTTAGCTCTTTTAATCTAACTCATCCACAGCTTTGGTGTCGTGACTGTCCAGCTGTGTGTGTAGATGTGCAGAGAAAGCAGCAAAGCGCAGTTTAAAAATGCTCAGTTTGACACTCTGCTCGTCTACTTCTGCCAGCTTGTGTTAGCCACCAAGTGAACAGTGTGAAAGCATCCCAGGACAAGCTGTCTGAATACACACACCATCATTCCACTCCCTAAACTGTCAGATCTCTGGAATCAAAACTGTTAGGCATGGCTCGCAGCTTTATTTAAGCAACACATTTTACCAACACACAGGACAATTCTACAAACAATTATTTACTTAGAAAATCCGTTAGAGTCTGCTCCTCTAAATCTGAGACCATGGTCTTGAATCGGAAAAGGGTAGAATACCTTCTCCAGGTCAGGGATGAGGTCCTGCCTCAAGTGGAGGAGTTTAAGTATCTCAGGGTCCTGTTCACGAGTGAGGGAAAGATGGAGCGTGAGATCGATAGGCTGATTGGTGCTGCATCTGCAGTGATGCGGGCGTTGTACCGGTCTGTCGTGGTGAAGAGAGAGCTGAGTCAGAAGGCAAAACTCTCGATTTACCGGTCGATCTATGTTTCCACCCTCACCTATAGTCACGAGTTTGGGTAGTGACCGAAAGAACGAGATCACAGATACAAGCGGCGTAAATAAGTTTTCTCCTCGGGGTGGCTCGGCTCTGCCTTCGAGATAGGGTGAGAAGCTCAGTCATCGGAGTAGACCTGCTACTCCTCCATGTTGAGAGGAGCCAGTTGAGGTGGCTCCGGCATCTGTTAGGATGCCTCACTGGTGAGGTTTTCTGGGCACATCCAACTGAAGAGACCTAAAGGGAGACCCAGGACATGCTGGAGGGACCACGTCTCTCACCTGGCCAGGGAATGCTTTGGGATTCCCCAGAGGAGCTGACCCAAGTGGCTGAGGAGAGGGAAATGTGGGCCTCTCATCTTAGGCTGCTGCCCCGGTGACCCAACTCCGGATAAGCGGATGAAAATGGATGAATGGATGGATGGATGGATGGACGGACGGATGGATGGACGGATGGACGGATGGATGGAGAATCCATTAGATGAACAGGCAGTAATTTGGCTCCAAACATCTACATTTTTTCCTCTTACAGGGTCATTTAAATTATGTCTGACTTCATTACCACATCTTAGATTTACAGCTTATAATGCTTTGGAGGTTCTTAATGTCTATCTGTCAGGATAATCTAGTCGGAGCAGTCGTGGGAGAAAATGTCAAAGAGAAGTTTGTTTTGGTCTTTCTTTTTAAGAGCATTTTTAAACAGATAAAAATTCTTCAAAGCTGAGAAATCATGAGAGGTCTCAGACTTAGCAAAAGTTCACAATAAAATGCTTTAAAGATTAATGGCAACACCCACATGCTGCGCTTCTGCTGAGTCAGCTTTAAAGTTGTGCTACAAGTGCAGAGAAAAGAAATGACACAGCCTTGCATCTCCAAGCTCCTGTGGGGAAAACCCGTCTGTGTCTCAGTGTTAAAACAGTCAAGGACCAAGTGAGAGGATCATCACTGGGGCTGAACAATATCAGTGTGCATCAGTAAACAATCAACTACCTGCTGGTAACCAGATGAACTCTAAACACCCAGAGGATAGGTGACAGGAGCTAAAAGCACAGAAGGGCTACGTTCACTTAGCCTTTAAGATCCAGTCAGACTCATGAACATCAGCCTTAGGCCTTCTTCACATGTGGTCCTAAATTAGATATTTTAAATTGATATTCAAGTGCAGCAAATCAACATCACACATTCTTCTGGACATCTTTGACCAAGAAGTGTTATGCTTATCCAACCAGCAAAGTACAGAACAGGAATATAAATGTACTTACTGATAAAAACAAAACAGAGACTTCTTGAAGGACTTCTTGATGCGGTCAGCTTACCTTCGTTGTACAATAATTCCATGGTTAACATCCAAACACAAACACACAGAGGCCACAACTGAAGTTCAGAGAGTGGAAATGGCCGAACATCTGTTAAAGTGAGGCTGACCCCTACTGCACACTGGAAGCATCAACGGCGCGGAATGGCAGCCTCGATGTGGCGATTTTCAGATGCGTCTCAGAAGCAGGACACCGCGCTGAAGTTAGGATCGCGTTCTATTTTTGCTGTGAGCTGCTTCTAGGAAGCGTCAATTTCCACAGTTAACATAGGGCTAGACAGGAAATCACATGGTTTCAGTGTAAAATACCCAGTAATTTTCAAAATAAAAGTACTGCAGCAATGCAATTTCATACATACGAAGCTTACTTGTGACCCAACGAAGTATTTACTCACAGCATTGTTCCAGAAGTGCAGCGGTGTGTTTTTCATGGCTTTATTCCTGATTGAATAAACAAACCACAACCTTAGCAAGTCTCGAGGAATCTTCGAGATCTCACGAGTCAAGCGAGGAGCACGGCAGAGAAGCCGCTTCGCTGCTGAGACTCTCGGTGTTCACTGGAGTGCTGTGATTGTCGCGAGTAAACCGTTCTGCTGCTGTTCCACACCACTGATGCTTCCAGTGTACAGTCGGGGTGAGGCCTTCTCCAGAGCTAGCTGCTAGCGCTAGCTCTGACACTCACGTTACCTGTCAGTCAAATCTAATCATTCATAATTTCAAGTATTTAATCACACCTAAACAGAAGAGTTACAACAAAATTCATCCTCCTTAGAGTTGTTATGCCGGTATCTATCCATCCATCCATCCATTTCCTGAACCCTCTGTTGTCCTTGCAGAGAGTTGCTTTGTAACACTCCCCAGGAGATGGAGAAGTCCAAGAGCAAAACGTCTCTGTCAATGTGTGCGCATATCTCCCTCATAGAGTTAACGCAGAAGCATAAACTAGGCTTCAGCCTAGGGAACTTAACATTTTGCCGTGTTAGCCTTCCTTTCTGCCCATTTCTTCCATCCATCAGCTCGGTTTGTTTTGCATTCATACATAACAAAAGACTAAACAATAATGCATCTAACGGTCCGAACCTTTCGAGGCTTTGTTTCAGCCCTACTGTAGTCCATCAGATAGGAAATTACCACACAGATAGGGTTGACTAATGGAAAATGAGTTATTTAGAAGTAAAACTTGAAAGAAACATTATGCAAACTGAATGAATGCAACATGTGTGTGATGGGCATACATTACCAAATTTTAGTGGAAATGACAGATAGAAATCATACTTAGATCTAAGAATCTACAGATATTTCAGTGAAATGGTTTTTAATCTAGTTGACTTTCCGTGCAGTTTTACAGCATTTTTATTGGGTGTGATAATTCTTAGCAGATAAAAAAAGGACTTTTATTTTTGAGGCTTATAAAATGTTTATGCGGTCTACTATTGCTTTAATGAGTTCAAAAGGCTCTTTTACAGCAAACTGTTTCCTTTAACAAGCCCATAAACCTGAAATGTTTTGCAGTCTCTCTTTTAAATGATAAAATGACCCGCACTTGTATAGCACCTCTCAGAGTAAGGACTCCAAAGCGCTTTACACTACAGTGTATCATTCACCCATTCACACACACATTCACACACTGGTGGGGATGAGCTACGATGTAGCCACAGCTGCCCTGCCACACCAGCAGGCAAGATTGTCACAGTCTCCCTGATTGTGTCTCTCTCCTGCCCTTGATTAGTCCTTTTTGTTTTCACCTGCCCCTTGTTACCTGCCCATGTGTTCCTTATTTGCCCTGAGTATTTATACCTCCCTCCTTGTATCAGTCTTTGTCAGATCATTGTGTTAGTTGTCAGCGTTGTGTTTGTCCTGCCGTTCCCGCTCTGTTATTGAAATCATTTTTACTTCATCCGAGCCTGCATTTTTGCCTCTGGGTCGGCTTCCCCACTCACGGTCCGCTGTCATCCACACCCACAATGTGACAAAGATGGGTTTTGTCTTGCCCAAGGACACAACAGCAGAATTCTCTGTCCAAAGCCGGAATCGAACCTGCAACCTTCCGATTACTGGACAACCCGCTCATCCTGTTGAGCTACTGCTGCCCCAATTTTACTAATGTACAAATACTAATGTGTTGTTTTTAAAAATCGATACATATTTCCGCTCATTGCATAGCCTCAGAAGATTTAGAAATACTTCTCATGTGCCACACCTGACCCTGGCAAACTGCAACTCATCCTGCTGTGGAAGTGTCAGGTTTTATGACCTTCCAGGATGCAGCTACTCCCCTGATAAACCTGTCCATCACAAGAGTTTTTTCCTTACCTGTTATCATTCACGTACTTTAGTGAGAAACTGATTTATTTTTCTACATAAAATCTGTCTCAAGTCATCTACCTTCAGCAAATAAACTCGCCCAGACTCCCTCATCACCAGGGTACCAAGTCCAGGCTAGGATTCCCATCAGGTGGATCCATGCTATTCCTCTTTGAGGAAGAGAGGTGATTGGGCCCAACTGAATTAAAATGCCTTTTGAACAAAGTGTTTAGAGGGTGTAAAATCTTCCTTTAGACGCTTCAGATGTCACATCACCAGCAGTTAGTAAGACAAGAAAAATGGCAAAATGATGAATTTCTTTCCTACTAAAATCAGGATTTAGTCTGATTTTTGAAACACTTTCAGATAATAATTTTGCAGTTTAGTGAAATGTTTTCATGTAAATAGATGAAAATGAAAAACAGGTCATTAGAGATTTATCTTGCCTGTAAGATCACATGATAACATGAACTGGCCCATGCTGGACCCATTTCTAGCCCAGCTCACATGAAATGTGAGAATATTTATTTATTATTAGTATAATTTTCTTTTGTGTGTGTGTGTAAAATATAAAAACCATAGTACTTGATTAAAACGTTACATTTTAGCAACAAAAATACAGGAAATGTCCCCTGCCTCATAAAGGGTTCGACCCCCTTTCCCAGTCCCGGGCTCTGAGTGCTCTGCATCTGAGTGGCTGATGCTGTAGAGGTGTAAATGCCTGCCTTAAACCAGGATGGGTAGCACCATTTTATCATCAGCACTCCTCGTGTTTGCTGCATTAACCTTTGGCTACTCCTGATGTCATTAGCTAGGAGTTAGCCAATGATTTGTCTGATGCAGAAACGTTAGGCAACCTGCAGTGATGTTGAAAACATGGACATTAACGCCATAAGTCTGACCCAAAACCTCAAATCGACATGTTGACCGACCTGCTGCTCCTCTAGCCTAACAAAATAGACTGAAGTAGTCCATACTGGTTTTTTTTTTTGAGCGTCATGGATTGGCTGCCTGACTGCAGCGCTGCATTCTTTTGAGCATTCTGATTGGTCTAGGGGTTGCACAATTGTTAGAGCTGTTGCCTTGCAGCAAGAAGGTCCTGGGTTCGCTTCCCGGCCTGGGATCTTTCAGCATGGAGTTTGCATGTTCTCCCTGTGCATGCGTGTGTTCTCTCCGGGTTCTCCGGCTTCCTCCCACAGACCAAAAACATGACTGTTAGGTTGATTGGTCTGTCTAGATCAGGGGTGTCAAACATGCGGCCCGCGGGCCAGATGCGGCCCGCAAGTAGGTTAAATCCGGCCCGTGAGATGGTTGTGAAAACTTTATTTTCATACTTAACAATGTAGAGTGAAAATAAACTTATCTTTGTGAGCAAGTTTTCTCTGTAATGAGTATAAATAAAACAAAGCTGCGCTCAAGGCTCACACAAGAACTTGAATCACATCCTGAAGTTGGCCGCCTCTCAGGATGTGACTTCTGATATTGATGTTCTGGTGAAAGCTAAAAGATGTAAAGTAAAATGAGTCAAATATACTTTAAGTGCTGCATGAAACTGATCTTGCCATGTGATCTGTAAGCTCTTTGAATCACTAAGGAATGTTTTATTTATTTATTGAATTTTTATTTTTATTTTTTTCAAAATTTCAAGTACACTTCAGGTGTTGTACTTGTACTACACTGTCCTCAGGCTCCAGCCTTGTTTTATATTGATTGTATTAAAACAAAGAAAACAACCTGAAGTTTTTTTTTTTATTTACCGGTCCGGCCCACTTGGGACTAGATTTCCCTCAATGTGGCCCCTGAGCTAAAATGAGTTTGACACCCCTGGTCTAGATCATCCTTAGGTGTGTGTGTGTGTGTGTGTGTGTGTGTGTGTGTGTGCATGATTGTTTGTCCTGTGTGTCTCTGTGTTGCCCTGCGATGGACTGGCACTCCGTCCAAGGTGTACCCCGCCTTATTGCCCGTTGACCGCTGGAGATAGGCACCAGCCCCCCCCCCCACCCCCCCACCCCCGCTACCCCACGTGGACAAGCGGGTTCAAACAATGGATGATTGGTCTAGGCACCGAAAGTCTGCCGAACAGCAGCAGAAGACTACAAGATGAAACTTATTCCTTAATATTTCAAATGTCTTTCGATGTTTCATGATAATCATCAGTTAAACCCTTAAAGGAGGTTATATTTTTACCAGCGATAACCTGTCTGTCTGATGAAGCTGAAGTTTCCATTTCTGTTTTCCGATTAGGAAAGGGCAATCCCACACAATTCCGCCACTTCTTGAGCATATTTAATCTGTTCCTATTATAAAACTACAATATCTAGACTCTTCAAACCTGGGCCAGATAATTCTACATTATGAGCATAATCTGTTAAACATGTAATTTGTGAAGCATTTCTTAGAATTGCGAAAAGTTGTTTTTTTTTTTTACTTTTCTTTCACAAATGTGGGAATGAAATAGTGTTGAGATGTAAAACAATAAACTTTATCTTACCTAGTCAGGCAATTCTCTAGTCGCTCAGTGCCCTAAACCTTTGATCCTATTCACTGCTGCGCTGGCCACCATCGCATCACTCACCCCTTTGCTGTTCTTTAGCGATCTTGTGTTGAGTCTGGAGCCTGAATTCTGGTGGGAGTCTCCATTGCTCCAAGTTTTGCTCAAAATCAGTTCAACCTTAAAACCAGGGAGCTGAGAAAATGATATTTGAGTGTTCAAAGTTAGAGGCAGGGACCCTAACAAGCTGCTTTCAGTGCTGTCAAAAACACAGGAAGGTGGGATAGTGATAAAAATAATGAAACCATCATCTATAATGTCTTCTTCTTCTGACCAGTGGATTACCCAGAATGCAACATGAAATATTGATGAACTTGCAGCCAAATAACAACATTGGTCTAAGCCTGAAATCAAGCTGCTGAATTTAGATTTACTTGCATTTCTTATCTTCATTTAGCAAATTTTCAAAATTTTCAAAGTGGAGATTTTTGTCATTTACATTTTCATGTTTTAATTGCCTTTGGTAAAATATTTTTATTTGAAATAATAACAAACCTGCATAGACAGACATATGACAAGCTGTTGATAATAATAATAACAATAATAATTATTATTATATTATTTTTGTTAATACTAATATTAAACATATTATTATTATTATTATTATTATTATTATTATTATTATTATTATTATTGTTATTATTGTTGTTGTTGTTATTATTATTCATGATTTTAATATTAATATTAATACTGACAGGTTTCGCGTGATCTCCTGGCTTTCTATGCGATTTTGCTTCTTGTTATTTTCATGTGTTTAATACTTTTTCTCTGTGTCTTTCCACTTTATTACACAAAACTCAATGTATGTACTTAAATGATTGGATGTCTTTGCATGAATTAAATACTTAAGTTGAAACTGGAATGTGGAGAAAATTATGTGTCCATAGCTCACTTAGACGATCCCTGATGAAAATGCTGATGTGTCAAATACTTATTCGCCCCCGCTATACGTTGTTATGTTGCAGACCCCCAACAATCATTGCAGATCCTGATTTGTAAATGGGAATTTTCCCATTTTAGCACAAGCTATAATTGCTTGTTGAAGCTGATTTTACTTTAGCCTGGCAAAGCCACAATATGTGGATATTGTGTGAACCATCACCCACAGGGAAAGTTCAGTCGAGGGACAGAATCTAAGGCTGTCTTTCAAACTGTCTCCACATGTTACTGGACAACGAACAACATGACAGACTCAATGATACGAATGTCTGTCAATGGGCCTTTTTCTAAATAAAGGACTCAAGTAAAAGCCCAAGTCTAAATAGTTAAAGTTAATGCCAAAGGTGTTTTAAAAGAGCCTACGCCATCTTAGGTGTTGGACTCCTCATCATCTTGCCCAACACACCAAGAGAGTCTTGATTAGCAAGACGACTGGTCTGGCCTGCTGAGGCTCCACGGCACCATCTAGAGATGGAAAAATGTATTGCACCTTAAGCCCCTCCTCTCCTCCATGATTACGTCTCACACTTGTGAATACTCACCTCTAGCTGGCTAACAAAGCTAAAACATTATTATTATTATTATTATTATTATTATTATTATTATTTATTATGCTGTTTATTCATAATAAATGTGGCTAACTCTGCATAAGTCTAGGTAAACACTCACGATGACATCCCATGGCTAGTGCTGAACGGGCTTAGCAAAGACTTTTACTGTAACATGTTGCCTATTTTATATAACAGGACAGGGTAAGACTTTTAGAGAGTTATAAAAAATAAGTAAATCCTAGTAAAAATCCTATAATTCACTGAAAAGGGGAACACTCCAGACTTCTGTTTTAATGTGTTTAAAACTGGATGCAACAACCTGCCTGGCTCAGCATGTATTATAGCAGCTCTCTCTGCAGGGGAATAAGAAATATAAATACATGTAAGGGCTGGTGAATAACTTGTGTCCTCAAGTCTGTAAGGCACTCCCTCTTTTGCTGTCACAAAGTATTATTATTTTTTGATTATTTTCCTGTTTGTTTAGCGTTGACCTTTTCTTTCCTTTCTCCGCCAGCTTCTGGCCCATATTTGTTGCTCAGCTGTAGCTTCTCAGTTTGAGGTTGGAAGAGCAGAAACCTTAAGGGGCCTGACATCACTGCAGTTAGAGCGCCCATGAGTGCAGCCAAAAGATCTGTGGGTGATTACAGAACAGGACTTTTCCACCATCTTCTTGGAAAGCAGCAGACTCTTTACTTAGGTTCCCTCTTTTTTCTGCCCATGTTACAGGATCAGCTTCAGACACTGTTGTTCTCATCCAACGAAACATGTGACAGATTTGTTGCCAAAATCTTTATGATAATTTCCTGTCAGAATCATAAATCGCCAACTTCTGAATCAGTCAACCACCTTCTTATTTCCCTCCTTAATCATTTGTTAGATTTTGTAATTCATTTGCCACGAAGCTCCTAATGAATGCAGATTATTACCTTTTTGTGCAATCAGTGGCTCATAATGCCTCCAGCTATTCATTACACATTCTTCTTTCATGTCTTAGGATATTGGGATGCTGAGGCGGGTGGAGGCTGCACCCAGGCTCCTTGCCTAGCGAATCCATGGAGATCTGATGGAACTGTGCTGGATGGAGGCCAAGTCACTGGATGGCGAAGACGAGGAAGCACACAGTTTCGTGGATCAGTCGTATCATTTATTCTCATCCTCAGATCCAAAGTAGATGCAAAGTGTCCTGCAATGTGCTTCGATTGCTAAGAGATGGAGAAACGGATCAGGATAGACAGCCAAGGCTAAACAAACTCATGTGCTGCCTGTGGGAGTTGGAGTCTTATATCAGCAGATTTTAGGGTGATTAAAAATAAATATAGAACATTGAAACATTTCCTGGTAGATTTGAAGACTGCAGAGGAGAGAGCCGTAGATAGAAAGCATCATGGGCAGCTGTAAAGGAGAGCTCTCTTGGTTTTTGTTCTTTGCGTGCTTGTTGCTAACAGGATTAGCTCTGGAATATGAAGGCGTTCCTGGTCAGTGGACACGCTATGGCCAGTGGGATGCAAAGACAACAGGTGAGCTCAGTTTTATTTTGAGAACCAACATCAGCAGAGCGCTAGTCCTCTACCTTGACGATGGGGGGAACTGTGACTTCCTGGAGCTCCTGATCACAAATGGGAGGCTGCAGATGCGCTTCACCATCCACTGTGCAGAACCCGCAACCCTGCACACTGAGACCCCCATCAATGACCTACGTTGGCACCGAGTCCTCCTCGCTCGCAATTTCAGGGAGACCAAGCTGGTGGTGGACAATGAGGAGAAAGTAGCAGAGGTAAAATCGAAGAGGAAAGAAATGGCGGTGGCCAGTGACCTCTACGTCGGAGGGATCTCGCCTGATGTGCGTCTCTCGGCTCTGACCTCAAGCACGGTTAAATATGAGCCCCTGTTCCAGGGCTTCATAACCAACCTGAAACTGGGGGAGGCGCTGCCAATGCTGCTGGACGGCCAAGCCGTGCATAATGATTTGGAGTACATATGTGACATACACTCTCCCTGCAGCAACAAAGGCCTTTGCTCCATCAGCCAAGGAGAGGTCCTCTGTGACTGCATCAACACCAGCTTCAGAGGAAAGTACTGCCAGGAAGGTGAGCAAAACATCTTCGTTCTGCCTGTTTTCCTCCCGAAACTTTATAAGTTGTTTTATTCTACAGGCAAAGCTGTGATGATTTGGTTTTCACATACAGAGTAATTATGCTGTGCTGCAGCCAACACAGCTGCTAGACTGAAGAGGCAATTTGGCAAATAATCAGAAATGCAGAGTGAAGATTACGGAAGGGTTTGAGTAAATAATGTGAGTTATGCATTAATAATGTATATATTATCACACATTAGACATAAATAACAGATAAACTGTGTTGACCAAAGAAATATGTATGTTAGAAATAATGAACAGATGTTTGATTATCACAGAAATGCACCTTTTATTTATTCTATGAGTCACGAAGCAATTATTGCTTATAATGGAGAAAGGAGGATCCAGCTTGTTTTTTATAGATTTTATATGATCCAGTGGGCGAAATGTTCGAGAACGTCTAAATTAGAGGAGCCGCTGTTTTAAAATGTGTTTCTGTGCAAAAGGAATAAATATTTACTACCCTAACAGTTCTGCACAACACAATTAGTCTGCAAATACTCATTTTCTGAAGGATTGATATGCTAATGGGTAGGTCAGAACAGGCAAGAGAGAAAGTATTTTGCTGCCGTCCTAAAACTGTTTCAGTTTTATAGCATAAAACAGTAAATATGTCTAATTCTCCCCAGCAGCAGAAACATGTGGAGCTTCCGGGTCACCCGGGCGGCGTTTGTAAAACTATTTCTGCAGAAACTACCTCGCAACGTAAAACTGACATTTGTAAATGTTTGCATGAACCGACATTTGAGAGACTAGAGCTGTTTAAGACACTTAAGTTATGGTTTTAGTTGGACTAGTTAATTAGACTCAGCTTTACTGTCAATACGACTAATCGGCATGATAAGAATTTCACTTTTTCTCTGGTGTCAATGAGTTTAGCAAAACAACTATAGATGGAAGTAATAAATAAAACTAGGATAATCAAACAAATATAAGTAACTACATTTAAATAATGCGTTTTAGTTGTTTTGCTGCTCTAACACACACAATTCAATGGTGTAATGACGAGTTCAACGTGTCATCAAGCTCTGCAGAAGGCTGTTGACCACTCACTGATTAAAACCAGGTGTGTTGAAGCAGAGAAGCCTGTAAAATATGCAGCATGGTGGCCCTGGAGGACCAGGAATGGACCCCACTGGTGTGCATAATGTGTGTTGCAGTAACAACAGCAGGAGCAAAGTGTTTGGTATTTTAGTGGTGAAACAGTTTAGCAGTCTGACTTCATCTGAGCTGTTTCTCAGTCCGGATGCAGCCTCCTACCAGGGATGCTGGGTGGGCGGGGTCACAGAAGGTGCATGTGGCTCTTTCTCTTCCTCCAGTGGAGTGGATGTGATTGATGGGTGCTAAACTTGGGTGCAGGCTTGAGCACCCCCTCCAACGATCCCTTCTCAGTGCTGCAGCCATACAACACATCAGTTATAGACGCTATTTCGACTACTGGAGGCTGTTCAGGAAGCAGTCTTATTATCTTTTACACAGAAACACACTTCAGAATTTTGCTTTGAGATCAAAGAACTTCAGAGAATTTATCACATTTGATCAGTGGGAAGAGCAGCTTGACCTGCCTCCAGAACATAAAGTGTCACAGTTCTGCTGTTCCCCGCCAAGACAAGACACCAAATCTTATTTTCCCATCACAATAATAACTAAACGTTTTTTGGTGTTTTTCTCAGAAGACATCTAACCACCCCTGCTTTATGTCATCGTGCTGCACGCGCGGTGAACGTTTTCATCAGCCTTTTGGCTCACAAACGGTTCAAATGTGTTATTAATATCCCTTTCTAAACATAGAGTCCATGCTCTCATTGAGCTCTGGGGGATAATCAATAAAGACCACTTAACAGCAACAAAGTATGCTGCAGCAGTACTCACAGGCTGCTCGCTGAAGCAGTCGTCGTCACAAGACGGAAGATAAGAGCTTTCTAATGTGATAGGTGTTCGCATCTTTTCAGCACTGAGACATCTTAACGTACCCCCCAACCCCCCATGGATGTCATTTCCTTCATGTTGAAAATGAGCTAAACACCAAGCTAAGTATTTAACATTATAAGTGAGCTTTTAAACTCCTGCAGCTCAGAGCGGAACACATAAATAATGAAGGTTTTTTTTTTTTCTCTCCTCATTTTTGTAAAACACTTTCTTCCCCCATGAATTTTAGTCATTAACATCTGACTGGTGTAGAAACTCTGCAGAGCTCCTTAGTGGCCAAAACGAGTATTTATCTTAGCCTGAGGTCACATTCTACATCAAAGATGTGAAACTATGCATCATAGAGTTAGGGTTAGGGTCATCTGACCAACCACACTTTATTTAAGTCATATTCACAGTTTAAATGGGTAAACAGGTAAACAGCATGGTGCATCCGTCCATGTGTATTGCATGATGTGAATTGGTAGCACATAATTGTGTGTTACTCTGCCGTCTGTGTTAAAGAATCTGTTTCTCTTTGTTCTCCTGCAGCTGTCCAGAGAGAAGTAGAAGGTAAGACAATGCATCAGATAAGAACGAGCACAACACGGATGCTACAGTTTGTTTTTGGGATGCACTTATTTGCAAAAAGATGAAACCCCCAGCATCATTGGTTTAATACGAGGCTGCTGTTTCTCGTCTGGACTGCAGTTCCAACATCCAACAAATTAAGCTGCACTGAGGTATACTAGCAGCAGTCAGGAGGTCGCTAAAGAGAAACACTCCTGATGCGCCCAACGCTCGTCGTGTTTATAATCAGCTAGCTCAAGGTGACTAAAGGTCTGCGGAGAGCGTGGGCGCCTCACGGTACGGTAATGCTCCGACGCTGACAGCACAGAGATGCAGTTTCATTATCTACAAATGCTGTGTCTGGTTTCATGTATTTAGTGTATTTTTTTCTCATCTTACTAACTATTTAAGGTTATATGTGTTTAAGTCAAACATGAAGTCTTAGCTTAGGTTTTCATTAACCACTTCTTTTTCTCATGAGGGAAAACAGCCTCTGTGACACAAAGAGACCTGTTTTAACTGCTTGCTTTCTAATGAGGTGCGCTAACTTGGCTGGAATGAAGATGGAATGTAATGTGGGAGATTTTTTTAGCTGGCATCACTGAGACAAGCCCATCTCTCTGCAGTAAGGACTCCTGGTTCTGGTGAAAGGGCAGCCAACAGGCTCAGGAGACCAGCACACGGTGCGCTGCCCTAGTGGGCATTATACATCACTGACACACAAGTCTCACACTCACACACACCTGCTAACTAAAGTCCTGCCTCTGACACTCACTTTTGGCACATAGCAGCAAAACAGACCCAAGACTGCAAAAAGATGGATATCATCCAGAGAACAAACATGTGCATGTGGATTAGATGATCGGGCTTGTTTATCAGGCGGAAAGTTTCGCCCTCAGTTGCTGTAATGTGTGAATTCACTTTTTCACTAGCAGGCTTCATCCCTGAACAACATTCAAAAACAAACATTAATCACTCTTAATGTGAGCGGAGATGGCAGGGTGCAGCTCACAGCTAAATTGGAAGCGATCTTAAATGACATGCGCAAAAAGAGCACATCAGACTGTTTATTGGATTAAAGCTTGACATGGAAACAATTCCCAATGCAGAACGCATGAAAACGACGACGACAAGAGAAAAAATTCACAGTCACCAGATCCCTCTTTCTCTGTCCTTCATACCCCTCCATGTGCTTCTCAGCAGCAAAACCTCCTCTTGCATCAGCTGAAATTGTCTGATCTGTTACCTAAATCGCCCACTCCCTACAGAGATGACAACGATGGTAACCCAAATGCTATATTTAGTCTTGGCTGTGTGTGTGTGTGTGTGTGTGTGTGTGTGTGTGTGTGTGTGTGTGTGTGTGTGTGTGTGTGTGTGTGTGTGTGTGTGTGTGTGTTTTGAAGCGGTGCAGGAATAATCTTTATTTGTTCTTAAGCTGGTGGGCCTTCTGAGTTGTTCATCTACATTTTGCAGCATGTTGGGCTCATGGTGATCTGTGTGGACAAAGGCCACAGTAGGGCGGCCTCGGATGCTAAAACCAGCCCCATCTGACGGTTTCTGTGAGATCTGTGAATGAGTGATAAGGACAGCCGCCACACAAGAGAGCTACAGAGCATGAGAAACCACCCAGACATACAAGAAAACCTTTAAGAAACATGTTCGTACTCGTCTCACTGACAAACAGTCAGAGTCACAGGCAGGACAACATTTTGGACAGAAGGGACACTGAAGGTCCAGATGGGCTTCCATCCTTCAGCAACGGTGACCTTGGTCTAATCCCTCATCACACAGACCCTCAACACTCTACGTTTTAGGGATAAACAACTTTAGTAAATCCTAATCCACATTCAGTGCTCTTTTCTACTTAAATGGTGGCTAATTAATGTCACAAGAATCACTAGAAGGTCTTTCAACGTCTGCATCTGTTTTTTAACTTTGGTTGTTTGATTAAACTTTCCAAGAAAGTGTTTTGTTTTCTAAGGAATTTTAAAGGTCGTGAACATTAAAACTCTTCTAAATCTCCTTTTTTGTAACCCTAAATGTTTAAATACTTTAATTATTGTCAGATTCTTTTGTACTACAGATAAAAATGTTTTTCTTATCTTGACACGTTTCTCATAAGTGTCACCAGGTGTGATGTGTCATCATCAACTGTATGATCTGGTGGGTGTGGCCATCCCAGCTCACATATTGGGGTTGTAAGGTTGGCCACGCCCACCACCACGGTATGCTGTCCCAGGTGTGCGAGAGCTGGTTAGTTGATTGTGCACATGACGTCTGAGGACGGCTGCAGGTGACAGTCGAAACAGGTCAAGGTAAAAAAAAATGGTTTCGTCTGAACAAAATGATCTGACAAGAACTAGGAGATACGTCTGCTACAGCAGTTCAACAAGAACGACTCACGTCAGTTACTAAATAAGAACGACATGAGAAGAGTGAGAGAAAAGGAACCATTAGAGCTCCAAAAATCAGCTGGTGGCAAAAAGAAATCATTTTCTCTTAAATTACATCCTGGGGTGATTTTATTTCTAATGCATTTTCCTGTTCAGTCCCTCTAAATTAGACTGGTGGAAAATCAAATAATCCTAACACATTTTACCCTTCCAAGGGGTATTTTCACCCAGAAAATGGTTTACATTTATTGATGACCACGGTTTTGTGTCAGGCACCTGAGGGTGTAAGGACTGAGGTCAAACAGACAGACAGACGGGTGTTTCTCAACATCAAGGCAACGCCTTGGTAGGCGAGTCGCCTTGCTTACCCTTGGTCAAAGAAAATGGTTAAATGAAACAGACTTACCTCACGTGATAGCGGCTCCCAGAACCATGTCATTGCCCTCGGTGAACCTTTCTTTGTACCGGCAATGGAGGAGAATTAGAGGAGGAAGAGCAGAGGCCCCAGCACAGAACCTTGTGGGACACCATGATTAAGAGAGGTGGTGGAGGACCTAAACTTGGAGATGGCCACAGAAAAGGAGCGCTCAGAGAGATAAGAGGAGAACCACTCCAGAGCAGATCCTGATAGGCCTACCCAGTCTCTGAGCCTCTCCAGTAGCAGGTGATGGTCAACAGTGTCAGAGGCTGCAGTCAGGTCCAGCAGGACCAGAACAGAACGGTCCCCTGCATCACTGTGAGTCAGAAGGCCATTAGAGACCCTAAGAAGAGCTGTTTCAGTAGAATGAGCTCTACAAACACCTGACTGGAAGCTATCATAGATGTTATGTTCATCAAGAGCAGCTGTGAGTTGTTAAGCCACAACCTTTTCCAAGATCTTGGAGATGAACGGAAGTTTAGAGATGTGTCTTAAGCTGCAATGGAGAGAGGGGTCAAGACTCGTTTTTTTAAGAAGCAGGTGGATTAC
This sequence comes from Nothobranchius furzeri, assembly GCF_043380555.1. NCBI lineage: Eukaryota > Metazoa > Chordata > Actinopteri > Cyprinodontiformes > Nothobranchiidae > Nothobranchius > Nothobranchius furzeri. The sequence goes on along the minus strand of NC_091750.1, from coordinate 45,265,646 downwards.
ATCATTTTTAAAGTAAGCAGGGACCTGACCAGAAACCAGAGAAGCATTAATTATAGAGAGCACGCTGGGACCGATGGGACTGAAAAGCACTTTTAAACAAAGATGAGGGTAAGATGTCGAGGGGGCATGCAGAGGTCTTCATAGAGTTAACTAGTTTGGTTAACTCAGGCAAAGAAACAGGAGCAAAGCTATCTAGGATGATGGGCCTGGCTGGAGTCGGGAGAGGCAGCGATAAGGCTGAAGGAGAGATGCTAGATCTAACCTTATTGACTTTCTCCACAAAGAAAGACAGAAAGTTCTCACCGTCTGCAACAGAGTGGATGGAGGCTGTAGGAGAGGCAGGAGGGACAATGCTGCTGATGGTGTTAAACAGCACCTTGGGTTTCTCTTTGCTCTGGAACACCAGGTTGGAGAAATAGGAAACCCTTGCATCTCTGACTGCAGAGTTAAAGGATGTCAGAAGATCCTTTAGGTGCAGCAGATGGACGTGGAGATGGGTTTTCTTCCACAAACACTCAATTTTTCTGCATTGGCGCTTCAGGCTGTGAAGGCTGTCATTGAATCAGGGAGTAGGGTTCACTGCAGGAACTGATCTGGTTCTGACAGGACAGATGTTGTCCAGAATGGAGAGGCAGTGCTCTTAAACTGAGAAGTTAAGGAATCTGGGTCGTTATCAACAGGTAACCGGGGGTCGGACCAAGGCATCAAGGCGAGGTTCCTTGACATTGAGAAACACCCTAAAACAAGTTGGGGTCAAAGTGCTCCCACAAGAACACCCATGTGTGCAAACTGTGTTCAGCATATTGAAAAAATGTGGGTTTCAATTTATTTCATTAGTTTAAAGCATTAAATTCATTGAAAAAGTTCTCGCCACTGAATTAGGAAAACCCATGAAATTTGAAGTAAAAAAAATAAAATGAACATTATTTTAATGCTGAACATTGAATGGGGTCTAATTGACTCCACAATGATGATGGGATGATTGATGCTGTGCATTTTAAATTTGATTTATGGTCATATGGTAACGAATGTGTAAAACCAGCCGACATAGTTACAGCCCTCCTGGCTTCAGTTAGCGTCTGGTGTGTCCTGATTATAGTAAAAGTAAAATGTTTTTAAATGCCCCACTCAGAACTAACTTTAGTTTCACTCAGCTGTTTAGGTTGTGCTTCAAAATAGAAAGCTTTGGATTAGTGGTGGGGAGGGCAGCTTATTTCCTTTACAGTAGGACTCCACAGGTCTGAGCCAGTTATCTCTGCATTTCCACTCACAGAGATTTGGGAGTGAGGCATAGCCTGTTGGGATACACATTTTCAATAGTTGATGGTCTCAACAAAAAGACAGCAGTGACACCCTTCCTAATCCACTTTCCCTTCATGTCTTGGAAACACAAACATTGTCGGAGACGTCTTGTGTTTCCTGGCTCGGTGGTTAAAGACCTACCTTGACCTGTTTTTTCAGCCTTCATCTGTATCGGTCGGAGGTGCAGGTCCGTTTCCTCTACATAAATCAGTAGGTTACTGATGCTAAAGGTTTTGGTCCAAGCTCCAGCCTCACTGCAGACCAGAAACTCAATCCCTTTGGTGAAAGATGAAGCATATTTTATCTAAAGTACTGTGTGTGCACAAGCCAGCAATCTCAGGAAAATAAAATCCATTTGGCTTTGTTGAAGCACAGACACATATAATTTAGACCTTTCAGAACCTTTAAAATATGCTCTTTTTGATGAAGTGGCATGCTAAAAGCAGGATAAATGAGGGGTTTGGAGATGTATCTTTACAGGAAGTTCTGGTTTGAGTTGATGGGACACTCCAAGAGTTCCTCTCACTTACTTTTTGTGTGATTTAACAAAAATTTTCAAAAGATTGTCAGGAATGATGATAAAATCTAAGTTAGATGAAACTTTATTTCCAGCGTTTCTTTGTGCTGCTGCATGGATCGGCCTGCTATGGGGGCTAGCCAGCGTAGCCGCAGTGAGGGCACACACAGCAGCTCTTTGTCTGCTCTGCAGACCGGGCCTTGCATGAATCCTGTGAGAGGCTCTGTCTCTGGCTTTGCAATGACACACTCTATCAAAAGCGTACACGCTGGCAAGCCAGGACCCTCCTAGGGGTAATTATGTTCATTCCACGCTAAAAGTTGCAGCATTAATACTTTTATTTGGCGGTACATGAGAGTAGATTCCTGCTACAGCAACCTGCCCCTTTTATCTAATGACTAAGGAGGATCGGTGACTGTGAGTAGTGTGACTGACTTGCCTTACAGCGTAAAGGTTTTCAGAGCGCTGGTGCACCGACGTGAGCTGTTTTGTGTTTACGGGCACAGAGGCGCTCATGTGCACAGCAGAAGTGCTGCATTGTGTCAGCCCTGCAGTAAAAGCAAGGGAGGTGTGCCATACAGTTTTCCTTTATTTCATTAGGTTTGTGTGGTGCATGTGAATAAGAAACATAAACTGATTAATTTAAAATCTTCTGCTCCGAATAGTATTTGCAGATTGTCCTGCAGCACTGCGTTTGTGGACTTTGCTGAAGTATTTCCACCTCTTACTGCATCAGAAGTTAGAGAGCGGAGAAGAAATGGTGTCACTTCTGCCCTTTTACAGAGGGTTAACCGGCCCTCTGAGCCGTCACAAGTAAAAACACCCAAATCTGTGGAAATGAGCACGTTCAGCTTAACAACAGTAAACACAAGCTTCTTGTTTACGTGAGGTGTTCACAAAGTACAGCAGGTTCTATGTACACGCAACGCATCCCAGACGTCTGCATCAAGTAAACATACAATATGTGTTCCATTAGAAAAAAGCATCTGTGTGAGCAACTACCTGTAAGAGTTGCGCCGGTCAAGATGTTTTTTTCTCTCCTTGCCTTCCCTCTCCTCCTTTAAGATGTGTGTCTATTTGAGTTTGATTCCCCCTTTCTACTTTTGAGTTTGAACTTTGACATCCGTACTAACCCCCAGGATGTCTGTCACAAACTGCAGTCCAACATTGTGACAATGCTTTTGTTCTCCCAAACCTCTTTATGAACTTCCTGTTTTTCGTATCCTTTTTTCTGTTCTTTCCCTCAAGGTCTGGCGCACCTGATGGTAAACCGCCAAGGTATGGGTTCTATTGGTTTGCTTTTCCCTCCCGGCCACCTGAACAACCTGACATCATTCAGTTTCCTGTGCTGCACTAATATTTCCTCTCCTCTTTAATTTTATTTTGAGTTGTGTTCTTCATATACTTGCCAATTCATTGTTTTTGCTTCCTCTCATGTTATGCTCACTATTCACTCAATTTGTGTCCGTCAAACCCTTGTCCTGACCACTGACTGAGCTACTGGAGCATCACCTTTGACCTCTGCAGTTATTCGCCAAGGTAATGCATCTATGCTAACAGCAACTCTTGGGTTTTGATTTCTTGGGGTTTTCAAAGGAGTGTCTGTCAGGTTTCCACAGAACACATTTTAGTAAAAAAAAAAATCTTGAGCAAAGGTGTGGTGGGAAGTTTTTATTGTTGATTTATTTTATTTGCATAGTTCCTATATAATTCTCACAGTTTATTATCACAGATGAAAG